>NC_092147.1:82904558-83029558 GCF_045791955.1 Oncorhynchus clarkii lewisi | reverse complement strand
ATTTTTAAGTAATTAATTTGCATTTTCTTGCATGACATAAGTATTTGATCACCTACCAACCAGTAAGAATTCCGGGCTCTCACAGACCTGTTAGTTTTTCTTTAAGAATCCCTCCTGTTCTCCACTCATTACCTGTATTAACTGCACCTGTTTGAACTCGTTACCTGTATAAAAGACACCTGTCCACACACTCAATCAAACAGACTCCAACCTCTCCACAATGGCCAAGACCTGAGAGCTGTGTAAGGACATCAGGTATAAGATTGTAGATCTGCACAAGGCTGGGATGGGCTACAGGACATAACTGTTGGCGCAAATATTAGAAAATGAAAGAAGTTCAAGATGACGATCAATCACCCTCGGTCTGGGGCTCCATGCAAGATCTCACCTCGTGGGGCATCAATGATCATGAGGAAGGTGAGGGATCAGCCCAGAACTACATGGCAGGACCTGGTCAATGACCTGAAGAGAGCTGGGACCACAGTCTCAAAGAAAACCATTAGTAACACACTACGCCGTCATGGATTAAAATCCTTGCAGCGAACGCAAGGTCCCCCTGCTCAAGCCAGCGCATGTCCAGGAATGAGGAATGGGAGAAGGTCATGTGGTCTGATGAGACAAAAATATAGCTTTTTGGTCTAAACTCCACTTACCGTGTTTGGAGGAAGAAGAAGGATGAGTACAACCCCAAGAACACCATCCCAACCGTGAAGAAGTGGCTCCGTGAGAAACATCTCAAGGTCTCAAGGTCAAGGTCCTAGCCAGTCTCCAGACCTGAACCCAATGGAAAATCTTTGGAGGGAGCTGAAAGTCCGTATTGCCCAGCGACAGCCCCGAAACCTGAAGGATCTGGAGAAGGTCTGTATGGAGGAGTGGGCCAAAATCCCTGCTGCAGTGTGTCCAAACCTTGTCAATAACTACAGGAAACGTATGATCTCTGTAATTTCAAACAAAGGTTTCTATACCAAATATTAAGTTCTGCTTTTCTGATGTATCAAATACTTATGTCATGCAATAAAATGCAAATTAATTACTTAAAAATCATACAATATGATTTTCTGGATTTTTACAGACCTCTACATGCTTTGTAAGTAGGAAAACCTGCAAAATCGGCAGTGTATCAAATACTTCTCCCCACTGTACATATTGTACAGTATCTTATCATGACAGTAAGTGTTTTACAAAGAGAAACAAACAAAAATGCCTTGGAGTTCCATAGAGTAAACAATCTTAGATAGTGAATGCCAAAATCCCATATATATTTTGGTTTGAAAATAAATGGCACCAATAAGATACTTATTTTAATATACATTTCTAGTATATTTTATTTATTTATTTCTTGCAAAACAATAAAAAGTGTTTCAGTAACAGAACTACTTATAGTTGTATTGGTTAAAAACATAACTGCAGAAGTAAAAAAAAATGAATATTTTTCTGATGAAAGGAAAAGTGAGTTCATGTGCTCTGTCTGCATGTACGATTCCTGGTGTACCATATCATACCATAAAGTATAATTGAAGCAAATTATAACAAATAAAACACTTTCCTTTTTAAAATGGAATTTTTTTTCACTACAGCCATTTTACCACCATTATTTTGTTCAATTATGTTAGATTTGAATACATAAGTAAATACCTGGTAACTAGGGAACCGTACTAAAAAGAGACATATTTCTAAGTGATAGTGAGAACCAGAGATTTTACCACCCGACGGGTAGTTTAGTCCATAGTGTGAGTCTCTCTCTCTGGCTGTTGTTGCGTCCTCAAAGTCCTTTTCCTTCTTGCTTTTCTAAGATGTAGTTTCCTTCTCTCTCTGTTTCTGGTTTTGAGCAGTAGGCTTATTGTCCCAATGCAGGCTGCGCTGTACCACAGTCAGTGGCAGCATCAATCC
Source organism: Oncorhynchus clarkii lewisi (assembly GCF_045791955.1). Lineage (NCBI taxonomy): Eukaryota > Metazoa > Chordata > Actinopteri > Salmoniformes > Salmonidae > Oncorhynchus > Oncorhynchus clarkii. The sequence continues at coordinate 83,027,668 of NC_092147.1, read as the reverse complement.
ATCCATAAACATCTTCTTTCAATCAATTCATCCATCCATGTCTTCTTTTTTTATATTTTTCATATCAACAACCTATTTTTTTCCACAATGATTAAAAAATTTCCCCTTTAATCTACACAAAATAAGACGCATGAAAAGACCATGGTAAAGACCATGAAAAGACCATGGTAAAGACCACGAAAAGACCATGGTAAAGACCATGAAAAGACCATGGTAAAGACCATGGTAAAGACCATGGTAAAGACCATGAAAAGACCATGGTAAAGACCATGAAAAGACCATGGTAAAGACCATGGTAAAAACCATGAAAAGACCATGGTAAAGACCATGAAAAGACCATGGTAAAGACCATGAAAAGACCATGGTAAAGACCATGAAAAGACCATGGTAAAGACCACGAAAAGACCATGGTAAAGACCATGAAAAGACCATGGTAAAGACCATGAAAAGACCATGGTAAAGACCATGGTAAAGACCATGGTAAAGACCATGAAAAGACCATGGTAAAGACCACGAAAAGACCATGGTAAAGACCATGAAAAGACCATGGTAAAGACCATGAAAAGACCATGGTAAAGACCATGAAAAGACCATGGTAAAGACCACGAAAAGACCATGGTAAAGACCAGACCATGGTAAAGACCATGAAAAGACCATGGTAAAGACCATGGTAAAGAAAAGACCATGGTAAAGACCACCATGGTAAAGACCACGAAAAGACCATGGTAAAGATGGTAAAGACCATGGAAAAGACCATGGAAAAGACCATGGTAAAGACCATGAAAAGACCATGGTAAAGACCATGAAAAGACCATGGTAAAGACCATGAAAAGACCATGCTAAAGACCATGAAAAGACCATGGTAAAGACCATGAAAAGACCATGGTAAAGACCATGGTAAAGACCATGGTAAAGACCATGAAAAGACCATGGTAAAGACCATGGTAAAGACCATGAAAAGACCATGGTAAAGACCATGAAAAGACCATGGTAAAGACCATGAAAAGACCATGGTAAAGACCATGGTAAAGACCATGGTAAAGACCATGAAAAGACCATGAAAAGACCATGGTAAAGACCATGGTAAAGACCATGGTAAAGACCATGAAAAGACCATGGTAAAGACCATGAAAAGACCATGGTAAAGACCATGGTAAAGACCATGAAAAGACCATGGTAAAGACCATGGTAAAGACCATGAAAAGACCATGGTAAAGACCATGAAAAGACCAGCGTGAGGTGTCATTTGAATATTCCATAATGTTCCTGTGTAGGCTTGCAAAATTCTAGTAGGGCGATTCCATGCCAAGATTTTTGTTATCTCAGATTCTTCTGCCAATTCTCACATAGAAACATAATTTCTCACATAGAAACATCATTTCTCACATAGAAACATCATTGGGAAAATGGATGCTTCACAAGCTTTTCACATTTGTATCACAATTTATTTTTAGGCCATTAAAAAAAATATACATGCCTGTAATCTGTGAACCTTACATGGTCTTTGTGTCATTATCCTCCTTGTGTCTAAAACATAAAAAATATACATGCCTGTAATCTGTGAACCTTACATGGTCTTTGTGTCATTATCCTCCTTGTGTCTAAAACATAAAAAATATACATGTTAATATCTCAAAAGTTTATATCTTTTTATTTAAATTATTTTTTGCCATATAGTTTGGAACAATATACTTTTCAAACACGTGACATTTCCAGAGTGGCTTTCTGGTACTTTTGAAGATATGACCCATTTTATATATTTGAATTTGACATCATAGGTCATTAACCAATCATAGCCCTCCTTTAGGATTGCACATTCAGCAAATCACCAGCAGAATACATTTTCCCCTTCACTGTGTTGTTGATGCTCATAAAATATAGCAGAACTTAAACATTTGCAGAGAGCCCACTCTGGAAATGTGATGTACTTGTAGAGTATATTGTTCCAAACAATATGTCTTAAAATAAACAAAATCTAAAAGGATATTCATATGTTTAATGTTGAATAAATGAATGTGACAAATTGTATTTCAGAATCTAGACAACCTCTATATGCTACAGCACACTATGAGGAGTATGATGACACCAAGGTGTTGTCTGTATCGAGTGCGTTTCACAGGTCACAGGTCACAGGTCATAGTGTCATAGGTCTAAAAAGTTATTCAAATGATAAAAGCATGTCAAACATCCTCCCTCCAATTAAGTTTTTATTTGAGAATTGCAAGAACAATCTGAGAAGCCCAAAATATTTTTGGTCTATCCTGGCGTGAAATCTCCCAGTAACTCCCTAAATTCCCAGCATTTCTGGAAATCCTGGTAGGAAGATTCCTGGGATCAGAAGAAATTTGTGAATCCTCCGATCAGTATTTCTAGAAAACCTGAGATTATTGGGAAAGTTAAAATGATTTTGCAACCTCTGTGTTTTCAGAAAATACCTGATCTAGCTCAGTCATGATTATGAGCAGAATGGCAAACTGTTTTCTATATACACTCTGGACAGACGGAGTTTTCTATTTCAGTGTCTCCTGAATTTACAACCTTTTTTACACATGCTGTGTGGCAAATTTTATCTTACCCCCTTTTCTCACAATCATTCATTCATCACATCTTGAAGCTTGCTCTACTCTAATGGCCGCATCCTCTCGAAGATTTACAAAACTATTCAAAGCACCACACTGCAAGCACTACTGCCATCTGTGCGAAGTCATGCCATCATTTTTACTATGTTCCTCTGCTATCGTCATAATGATCAATTGATTGCTGTAAAATATACATGTGATTGTTTTGTTTATAGGATATAAGAATTGAATAGTGTCTTGGAGGATCCTGTCGCATCGTGTGTGATACACGCTGAGCACAATATGGCAGGGCAGTAACATCAGCACCCCTGTATCCAAAATCTGTAGTAACCATCTCAAAAACAGGAAAGAAAATTAGTAGAAATTATCAGCGAGTTATCTGTTATAAATTCTGAGATTCTTTGGGGCTCTCAGGGCAGGTATAACAGACAGAGAAGGTGCTACTGTAGGGTAGGGTTAGCTAGTGAGTTAGTGAGTTAACAGAATAGGCTACGGGGGGTGGGGTGGGGGGGAGGGAGAGACAACTGACTGGAGGGATAGAGGGGAGAGGGGGAGACAACTGACTGGAGGGATAGAGGGGAGAGGGAGAGACAACTGACTGGAGGGATAGAGGGGAGAGGGAGAGACAACTGACTGGAGGGATAGGGGAGGGGGAAAACAACTGACTGGAGGGATAGAGGGGAGAGGGAGAGACAACTGACTGGAGGGATAGAGGGGAGAGGGAAAGACAACTGACTGGAGGGATAGAGGGGAGGGGGGAGACAACTGACTGGAGGGATAGAGGGGAGGGGGAAAACAACTGACTGGAGGGATAGAGCGGAGGGGGAAAACAACTGACTGGAGGGATAGAGGGGAGACAACTGACTGGAGGGATAGAGGGGAGGGAGGGGGGAGACATTTGGGGAAGACTGGGGTTGTGATAGTTGTATCAGTAAGGTCACTGGAAGACGGTATGATAGGTGGGACACTGCTGACTCTTCATGTACTTGATGGCGAACTTCAACTCTGTACTCTTCTTCTCCCATTTGTGGATGGACATAAGCAGCAGCTGCTGGTCCACTTTCCGGCCCATGATGAGGAAGTTACTGCCAAGGTTGTCCAGCTGAGCACAGGGGCAGTTGGCTCCATTCTTTATGTACAGCGTCAGCTTCTTCAAGTCCTTCTTACGCAGGACACCCATCTTGAGCACCTTCTTCTTCTTCTGAGCGGCGATGAGTTTACGGTCGCCATTCTCTTTCTTCACTTCTTTGATCTTCATCTTGATAGCTATGGGAGAAGGGAGAGAGAGAGGAAGGAGAGAGTGAGAAAGGAGAGAAGAGGAGAGAGTGGGAGGAGAAAGTGATTGAGAGAGCGAGATGGAGAGACAGATTGAGATAAACATTTGGATCAGTGACTTGCATTATAATTTCAAATAGTTTTGCCTTTAAGATGGAATCTATGGCAGAGTAAACAAACATAACTTAAATCCATGCCCTAAACAACAACAAAACTCAGAAAAACATGCAACCCATCCCTTTAGCAAATGGAATCAGTCCAACATTGGACAAAAACATTCAAAAACTATATGAAAGCTACTCATGTGTTTTGTGTTGGGACCTGGACATTGCCTTGATGGCACACGCACACATACACAAAAGCACACACGTACACACAAACACGCAAGCACGCATTCACACACACACACACACACACACGCACACACACACGCACACACACGTACACACAAACATGCATGCACGCATTCACACACACACACACACACACACACACACACACACACACACACACACACACACACACACACACACACACACACACACACACACACACTTTTATTTTTTTATTTTTTATTTCACCTTTATTTAACCAGGTAGGCCAGTTGAGAACAAGTTCTCATTTACAACTGCGACCTGGCCAAGATAAAGCACAGCAGAACGACAAAAACAACAACAGCGTTACACACAAACAAACGCACAGTCAATAACACAGTAGAAAAAAAATCTGTATACATTGTGTGCAAATGAAGTAAGGAGGTAAGGCAATAAATAAGCCGTAGTGGCAAAGTAATTACAATTTAGCAATTAACACGGGAGTGATAGATGTGCAGATGAGGATGTGCAAGTAGAAATACTGGTGGGCAAAAGAGCAGAAAATCTAAAACTAATATGGGGATGAGGTAGGTAGTTGGTTGGATGGGCTATTTACAGATGGGCTGTGTACAGCTGCAGCGATCGGTAAGCTGCTCTGACAGCTGATGCTTAAAGTTAGTGAGGGAGATATAAGTCTCCAACTTCAGTGATTTTTGCAATTCGTTCCAGTCACTGGAAGGAAAGGTGGCCAAAAGAGGTGTTGGCTTTGGGGATGACCAATGAAATATACCTGCAGGAGCACGTGCTACTGGTGGGTGTTGCCATGGTGACCAGTGGGCTGAGATAAGGCGGAGCTTTACCTAGCAAAGACATATAGATGACCTGGAGCGAGTGGGTTTGGCGCCGAATATGTAGCGAGGACCAGCCAACGAGAGCATACAGGACGCAGTGGTGGGTAGTATATGGGGCTTTGGTGACAAAACGGATGGCACTGTGATAGACTACATCCAATTTGCTTAGAGTGTTGGAGGCCATTTTGAAAATGACATCGCCGCAGTCAAGGATCGGTAGGAGAGTCAGTTTTATGAGGGTATGTTTGGCAGCATGAGTGAAGGAGGATTTGTTGCGAAAAAGGAAGCCTATTCTAGGTTTGATTTTGGATTGGAGATATGAGTCTGGAAGGAAGGTTTACAGTCTAACCAGACAACTAGGTATTTATAGTTGTCCACATATTCTAAGTCAGAACCTTCCAGAGTAGTGATGCTAGTCGGGCGGGTGTTGGCAGCGATCGGTTGAAGAGCATGCATTTAGCTTTACTAGTATTTAAGAGCAGTTGGAGGCCACGGAAGGAGAGTTGTATGGAATTGAAGCTCGTTTGGAGGTTTATTAAGTCAGTGTCCAGAGAAGGGCCAGATGTATACCGAATGGTGTCGTCTGCGTAGAGGTGGATCAGAGTATCACCAGCAGCTAGAGCGACATCATTGATATATACAGAGAAAAGAGTCGGCCCGAGAATTGAACCCTGTGGCACCCCCAGAGAGACTGCCAAACACACATACACACACATACACGAACACACACACACACACGCACACACTCACTCACGCACGCACACACACACATACACAAACACGGGTAGACCCCGCCCCAAGCACAGGGGTACTTTACACCTCTCCAGAGGGTCATCATTTACCCTTACACAACTAATCACTATTACCTTGGGACTGCCACAAGACTACATCCTCTGTGTCTGTGTGTTTATGTGTGTCTGTGTTTGTTTCAGAGAGGAATTCTCCATGTAAGCAGACCAAAAGAATCATGTTGAGGATGAAGGACCAACGTTGGTATCAAACATAGTTATGTTCCCAACCACCTGGAATATTGACATGTTACTTCTGGCCTCCTTTCCTCCTGTTTTCTAATGTTTCTTACACACAGACACACACGGGGTCTTAATATGTTCAGGGGGGTATTTGTGTGGTGTGTGTGGGTCCCACCAGCCAGTATTTGACCTGAGACATTGTACAAAATAATGCAAGTAACAGAAAATAAAATTGGAATTGAAAGAGTTGTCTGACAGTTTTCAGAAAGGAAACAGCAGTTTGGATGACTTGGTGGACCTAGTACACGCACACACACGCACACACGCACGCACGCACGCACGCACGCACACACACACACACACACACACACACACACACACACACACACACACACACACACACACACAAAACCTCAGCTGTAGGTAAAATGATTTGCCCTTGCCCTGTGTGCCCACAGGGCACCATTGAGGAAGATAAGTTACTGAGTACCAGAGAGCCTAGAGATGCCTTTCTATCCAAGGTGAAACCCTTCCCATACTGGTCAAATATGTCTCCTCCTTACAGTGACAGGAAAGGAATTGAGTAAGAAACAGTAACAGAGACCCAGTCAATAACAGAGACCCAGTCAGTAACAGAGACCCAGTGATATTCAGGGAGTGGATGGAAGTGAAAGGAGAGGAAAAGAGGAGGACAGACAGACAGAGGCCAATAAAAGAGAGAGAGAGAGAGAGAGAGAGAGAGAGAGAGAGAGAGAGAGAGAGAGAGAGAGAGAGAGAGAGCCTGTCATTTTGAGCAGAAACAGCCCTTCCTGGGGTGAGCGCTTGTCAGCCTCACTAACATGCAGGTGTTGGGTATACAGATTTACACCCAGCAGGTTTACAGCCAGGCCTCTGCAAACAAGTCTCAGGCAAGGATAAGGATATACATCTCATAGATGTTCAGATGATATATTCAAGCCAAGTCATTTATAAATAGGTACAAATGAATTTAAATGTTGAGGCGTTACCAGAAGTTGACACCAAGTGTGAAAATCTTGTATAATAATGCTGTCTTTGCTGCTGAATATTTGCGTCATTCTTGGCTCAATCAAACAATCCAAGTCTCTAAAATCTTTACCTCTGTAATCATCTCTGGATTTCACTCAACTAACTACTAGACACTCAGCTAAAAGAGTTCATGCTTTGAAGTGAACAATGCTCTCCTATGCTTGTCGGTGTGTGTGTGTGCTTTGATTGGCTATCTGCCTTCATACGCAGTCAAATTGCATTCTGAGATAGTTATTGTGTCATGTTATTTCATGCTGTTTTCCACAACTATCCTATTTTATTCTCCTTGGACTATACAGCAGACTATTATTCAATCTCCCAATTAAACAGATGGATAAAAATCTAGATTACTATTGTCTTACCTCATGTTAGATGAAAAGGGAGTGTGTGTGTGTGTGTGTGTGTGTGTGTGTGTGTGTGTGTGTGTTTGTGACCAAGAACTGTGTGGCTGGCTGTTAGTCAGTGTTGGCTGCTTCTCTGAGTGTGAATAAGAATAAAGACACTGGATGTGTCCCAAATGTCACCCTATTAACAATTTGAAACACTCGTTTTGACCAGGACCCATAGGGTAGTGCACCTATGGCTGACGTAGTGCACTGTGCAGGGAATAGGGTTCCATTTGGGTCACGTGGCTTGTATTGTATTGCTCTTGGATTTGAATAATGCCAGTTCCACCATTCTTCAAGCAGAAATACATTCTCAGTAATATCAGTTCTGGCTGGTCTCATGTTAACTGAATGTAAGTTCTGGCTGCTATCATGTTAACTTAATGTAAGTTCTGGCTGGTATCATGTTAACTTAATGTATGTTCTGGCTGGTATCATGTTAACTTAATGTAAGTTCTGGCTGCTATCATGTTCACTTCTCAGTAATATCAGTTATGGCTGCTATCATGTTCACTTCTCAGTAATATCATTTATGGCTGCTATCATGTTCACTTCTCAGTAATATCAGTTATGGCTGCTATCATGTTCACTTCTCAGTAATATCAGTTATGGCTGCTATCATGTTCACTTCTCAGTAATATCAGTCATGGCTGCTATCATGTTCACTTCTCAGTAATATCAGTTATGGCTGCTATCATGTTCACTTCTCAGTAATATCATTTATGGCTGCTATCATGTTCACTTCTCAGTAATATCAGTTATGGCTGCTATCATGTTCACTTCTCAGTAATATCAGTTATGGCTGCTATCATGTTCACTTCTCAGTAATATCATTTATGGCTGCTATCATGTTCACTTCTCAGTAATATCAGTTATGGCTGCTATCATGTTCACTTCTCAATAATATCAGTTATGGCTGCTATCATGTTCACTTCTCAGTAATATCAGTTATGGCTGCTATCATGTTCACTTCTCAGTAATATCAGTTATGGCTGCTATCATGTTCACTTCTCAGTAATATCAGTTATGGCTGCTATCATGTTCACTTCTCAGTAATATCAGTTATGGCTGCTATCATGTTCACTTCTCAGTAATATCAGTTATGGCTGCTATCATGTTCACTTCTCAGTAATATCATTTATGGCTGCTATCATGTTCACTTCTCAGTAATATCAGTTATGGCTGCTATCATGTTCACTGGTGATAAAATGTCATCAAATATATATTGGATATATATTGGATATATACAGTATTGGATAATATCTTACATTTGGAGGTAAGTTTGACTGTGTTTGAACCTCTATTCTATGTGATCAAATGTACCAAAAAAGGAAAGACTGGTTGAATTGTGTTGCTACACTATGCTATTTGGAAAAATGTCTGCCACTAGGGATGTGGACAGCTTGGTCAGTATCCATGATTATCATAATAATTCAATGGAGAGTTTTACTCAATGCTCCAAAGACTGGCTGAGGCTTTTCTCTAAACTTACACCCACACAACAGGATTTCTACACACTACAGCCAATCCAGAACATGATCAACTCTGAAGACTCTGGCAACGTTCGAGGGAGTGTTAAATGTAGACGCTTTTCAGAGTTATAGTCTTACAGGGACCAGCTAAAAGACTTGGCGAACAGAGGACATTCAACTCAGTGTGTCCTGCTGGGACCATAATTACATTCAGGGAACGAGAGACGGAGACGTTACCTCAATGTTGTATGGACCTTATCATTGGGACATTGCCTGAACTGTAACATTCAAAACACGACATGGCACAAAATGAGTAAATAATTACATTGAATTGTTCCAAAATGCACTTAAACTGAGCTTGAACACAGCCTGCTAACTGGACTTCCTAACACAGGACATACTGTTGTCATTCTATCAGAGTTATTGTATGTATCCCACATTGTAATGGATTCTTTATCATGGTTCTCCTCACCAGTTACATGTGGTGGTGATGTGGCGGTTAGCTGATGTAGTCCTTAACAATTTCTGCTTGTCTATGCGTGAGGGAGTTTGCATATCTGTGTGTGTTTGTGTCGTCTCTGTGCATGCTTGCAGTTTGTGTGTGTGTCTGAGAGAGTGTGTGATGGAAAGTTTGTGTGTGTGTGTGAGGAGTACTGTTGTATTGTGGCTGTGAGCCCTCAACATTGTGTTTCTCATTACTGTCATCGTCTCTGGAGTGAGATTTGTGTGTGTGTGTGTGTGTGTGTGTGTGTCTGTTAGTGTGTGCATTAGTGTGTGTGTGTGTGTGTGTGTGTGTGTGTGTGTGTGTGTGTGTGTGTGTGTGTGTGTGTGTGTGTGTGTGTGTGTGTGTGTGTGTGTGTGTGTGTGTGTGTGTGCGTGTGTGTTAGTGTGTGAGAAGATAATCTACTGTACGTAGTCAAACTAGAACCATGGTCTCATTTAACTACACACATCACAAGGCTGCTCCTAGAAACTGACTAGCTCTGTCACATGTTTGAGTGTGTGTGTGTGTGTGTGTGTGTGTGTGTGTGTGTATAGCTCTTACCAAAGTCGCTGGCACAGTAATGCTCCATGATGTTGTCAGCTTTCAGTTGGTTATCACATGGAGGACAGACTTTAGATGCTGGGGAGAAAAGAGAGAGAGAGGAGAATGATTGATATTGTAGCAAAGTCAGAGTGCAGTACCACCTGGGGTTTGAGCCTTGGACCTTCGGACCGTCAACCCAACACCTCAGCTGTTACACCAAGAGATCCGAAGCTCTTGCCAATGACGGTAGGTGTTGGGTTTAGGAGCCTACAATACATGTCATAATTGTAGCTAGGTTAGACTACAGGTACAGTAGAGGATAATTAGATGGTTCATATAATCAGCAGCAAGAAGGGAGTAGAGTAGAGTAGAGTAGTGTATGGAGCAGAGTAGAGTATAGAGCAGAGTATAGTAGAGTATAGAGCAGAGTATAGTAGAGTATAGAGCAGAGTATAGCAGAGTATAGGGCAGAGTATAGCAGAGTATAGGGTATAGAATTGTTGTGTATCGAGTGGGGTAGAGCATAGAACAGTGTAGTAGAGTACAGTGCAGAGTATAGTAGAGTATAAAGCAGAGTACAGTAGAGTATAGAGCAGAGTATAGGGCATGTAATTGTGGTGTATCGGGCGGAGTAGAGCATAGAACAGAGTAGAGCAGAGTATACAGCAGATTAGAATGAAGAATATAGCAGAGTATAGTCGAGTATAGAGCAGAGAAAAGTAGCATATAGAGAGTAGAGCATAGAACAGACTAGAGCAGAGTATAGAGTAGAGTAGAGCATAGAGCTGAGTATAGTAGAGTAGAGTCGAGAAGTGCAGATTAGAACAGAGTAGAGTATAGAGCAGAGTAGAAGCAGAGTAGAGTCGAGTACAGCAGAGTAGAGTAGAGTTTCAAGCAGAGCAGAGCAGAGTAGAGTAGAGCAGAGCAGAGCAGAGTATAGTGTAGATTTTAGAGCAGAGAAGAGTAAAGGAAAGTAGAGTAGCGCAGAGTATAGAGCAGAGTAGACAAGAGTATTATGCAGAACAGAGTACAGAGTAGAGTATTTTGCCGAGTATAGAGCTAAGTAAAGCAGAGTAGAGTCGAGAAGTGCAGATTAGAACAGAGTAGAGTATAGAGCAGAGTAGAAGCAGAGTAGAGTCGAGTACAGCAGAGTAGAGTAGAGTTTCAAGCAGAGCAGAGCAGAGTAGAGTAGAGCAGAGTATAGAGTAGAGCAGAGCAGAGTATAGTGTAGATTTTAGGGCAGAGAAGAGTAAAGGAAAGTAGAGTAGCGCAGAGTATAGAGCAGAGTAGACAAGAGTATTATGCAGAACAGAGTAGAGCAGAATAGAGCAGAGAATAGAGTAGAGTAGAGTAGAGTAGAGAAGAGTATATTAGAGTATAGAGCAGAGTAAAGCAGAGTATAGAGCAGAGGAGAGCAGAGTATAGGGCATACTAGAGTAGAGTGGAGCAGAGCAGAGTAGAGTATAGAGCAGATTAGAGCAGAGCAGAGTATAGTATAGAGAAGATTAGAGCAGAGTATAGGGCAGACAACAGTAGAGTGGAGCAGAGCAGAATATAGCATAGAGCAGAGTAGAGTAGCATAGAGTATAGAGCAGAGTAGAGTAGAGTATATTGCAATATACATATAGCAGAGTATAGCAATAGGGTATAGTAAGGTAGAGTAAAACAGAGTATAGAACAGAGTAGAGCACAGTATAGGGCTAATTAGAGTATTGTAGAGCAGAGTAGAGCATAGAGCAGAGTAGAGCAGACAGCAGTAGAGTATAGAGCAGAGTAGAGTTGAGTAGAGCATAGAGCAGAGTAGAGCATAGAGCAGAGTAGATTATAGAGAAAATTATAGAGTAAAGGAGAGAAGAGTAGAGCAGAGTATAGAACAGAGTAGCGCCGAGTATAGTATAGTATAGAGCAGAGCATAGAGCAGATTAGAGCAGAGTATAGAGCAGCCAACAGTAAAGTGGCAGCAGAGCAGAGTACAGTAAAGTGGCAATAGAGCAGAACAGGATAGTAGAGTAGAGTAGAGTAGAGTAGTGTAGAGTAGAGTAGAGCAGAGGGGAGGTGAGTATTGGAGAGTAGAGTCGAGTAGAGCAGAGCAGAGTAGAGTAGCGAGCAGAGTAGGGTAGTAGAATTGAGTATAGACACGAGTAGAGTGGAGGAGAATATAGAGCAGAATGGGGTAGTAGAGTAGATTAGAGTAGAGTAGAGTAGAGTAGAGTAGAGTAGAGTAGAGTAGAGAAGAGTAGAGTAGAGTAGAGTATAGAGCAGATTTGGGTAGTAGAGTAGAGAACAGTATAGAGCAAGCTAGGGTAGTAAAGTAGAGTAGAGTAGAGTAGACCAGAGTAGAGCAGAGTATAGCACAGAGTGGAGAGCAGTTAAGGGTAATATAGTAGAGTAGAGCAGTGCAGAGTAGAGCAGAGCAGAGTAGAGTATAGAGCAGAGTAGAGCAGAATGCAGAGCAGAGTAGAGTAGAGTTTTGAACAGACTGGAGTAGAGTAGAGCAGAGTATAGGGCAGAGTAGAGTAGAGCAGAGTGTAGGGCAGAGTAGAGTAGAGCAAGCAGAGTAGAACAGGGCAGAGTAGAAAAGAGCAGAGCAGAGTAGAGTAGAGCCATGCAGAGCAGAGCAGAGCATAGAGTAGATAGTAGAGTAGAGCATAGAGTAGAGTAGAGTAGAGTATAGAGCAGAGCAGAGCAGAGTAGAGTGTAGAGTAGAGCAGACTAGAGTAGAGTAGAGCAGAGTACAGAGCAGAGTAGAGTAGAGTAGAGTGGAGTAGAGCAGAGTGGAGTAGATTGGAGTAGAGCAGAGTATAGGTGCAGAGTGGAAAGCAGAGTAGGGTAATAGAGTAGAGTAGAGAGCAGAACAGGATAGTAGAGTAGAGTAGACTGTAGAGCAGAGTAGGGTAGTATAGTAGAGTACAGTATAAAGTAAGCCAGGGTAGTAGAGTAGAGTAGAGTCGAGTAGAGTAGAGTAGAGTATAGAGCAGAGTGGATGAGAGTATAGGAGAGTAGAGTAGAGCAGAATAGACTAGAGTAGAGCATAGTAGAGTAGAGAGCAGAGTAGGGTAGTAAAGTTGAGTATAGACAATAGTAGAGTAGAGTAGAGTAGAGTATAGAGCAAATTTGGGTAGTAGAGTAGAGAACAGTATAGAGCAAGCTAGGGTAGTAGAGTAGAGTAGAGCAGAGTATAGCACAGAGTGGAGAGCAGTTAAGGGTAATAGAGTAGAGTAGAGCAGAGTGCTGAGTAGAGTAGAGTATAGAACAGACTAGAGTAAAGTAGAGTAGAGCAGAGTATATGGCAGAGTAGAGTAGAGCAGAGTGTAGGGCAGAGTAGAAAAGAGCAGAGTAGAGTAGAGTAGAGCAGTGCAAGCAGAGCAGAGCATAGAGTAGATTAGAGTAGAGCAGAGTATAGCGCAGAGTGGAGAGCAGAGTAGGGTAATAGAGTAGAGTAGAGTATAGAGCAGAGCAGGGTAGTAGAATAGAGTACTGTATAGAGCAAGCCAGGTTAGTGGAATAGAGCAGAGTAACTCTACTCTGGGTGTAGGGTAGGGTAGAGCAGAGTAGCAGAGTATAGAGCAGAATGGGAGAGTAGAGTGGAGTAGAGTAGTGTACACAGCAGAGTAGGATAGTAGAGTTGAGTAGAGAACAATATTGAGCAAACTAGGGTAGTAGAGTATATCACAGAGTAGAGAGCAGATTAGGGTAGTAGAGTAGAGTATAATATAGAGCAGAGCAGAGCAGAGTAGAGTAGAGCAGAGCAGAGTATAGCGCAGAGTAGAGAGCATAGTAGGGTAGTAGAGTAGAGTATAATATAGAGCAGAGTAGGGTCGTTGAGTAGAGTATAATATAGAGCAGAGTGGAGTATAGCGCAGAGTAGAGAGTAGGGTAGCAGAGTAGAGTATAATATACAGCAGAGTAGAGTATAGGAGAGCAGAATGGGGTAGTAGAGTACAGTAGAGTATAGACCAGAGTAGGGCAGCAGAGTAGAGTACAGTATAGAGCAAGCTAGGGTAGTAGAGTAGAGTAGAGTAGAGTAGAGTAGAGTAGAGCAGAGCAGAGTAGAGTAGAGTATAGGAGCACAGAGTAGAGTAGAGTAGAGTGGAGCAGAGTATAGCATAGAGTAGAGAGCAGCGAAGGGTAATATAGTAGAGTAGAGAGCAGAACAGGATAGTAGAGTATAGAGCGGGGATATGGTGGTGGAGTAGAGTAGAGTATAGAGCAGAGTAGGGTAGTAGAGTAGAGTATAGCGCAGAATAGAGTAGTGGAGTAGAGTAGAGTATAGAGCAGAATAGGGTAGTAGAGTAGAGTATAGGAGAGCAGAATGGGGTAGTAGAGTACAGTAGAGTATAGACCAGAGTAGGGCAGCAGAGTAGAGTACAGTATAGAGCAAGCTAGGGTAGTAGAGTAGAGTACAGAGCATAATAGAGTAGTAGAGTAGAGTAGAGTATAGAGCAGAATAGGGTAGTGGAGTAGAGTAGAGTATAGCGCAGAATAGAGTAGTGGAGTAGAGTAGAGTAGAGTATAGAGCAGAATAGAGTAGTAGAGTAGAGTAGAGTATAGAGCAGAATAGGGTAGTAGAGTAGAGTAGAGTATAGAGCAGAATAGGGTAGTAGAGTAGAGTAGAGTATAGAGCAGAATAGAGTAGTAGAGTAGAGTAGAGTATAGAGCAGAGTAGGGTAGTAGAGTAGAGTAGAGTATAGAGCATAATAGGGTAGTAGAGTAGAGTAGAGTATAGAGCAGAATAGGGTAGTAGAGTAGAGTAGAGTATAGAGCAGAATAGAGTAGTAGAGTAGAGTAGAGTATAGAGCAGAATAGGGTAGTAGAGTAGAGTATAGCGCAGAATAGAGTAGTGGAGTAGAGTAGAGTAGAGTATAGAGCAGAATAGGGTAGTAGAGTAGAGTATAGAGCAGAATAGGGTAGTAGAGTAGAGTATAGAGCAGAATAGAGTAGTAGAGTAGAGTAGAGTATAGAGCAGAATAGGGTAGTAGAGTAGAGTATAGCGCAGAATAGAGTAGTGGAGTAGAGTAGAGTATAGAGCAGAATAGGGTAGTAGAGTAGAGTATAGCGCAGAATAGAGTAGTGGAGTAGAGTAGAGTAGAGTATAGAGCAGAATAGGGTAGTAGAGTAGAGTATAGCGCAGAATAGAGTAGTGGAGTAGAGTAGAGTAGAGTATAGAGCAGAATAGCGTAGTAGAGTAGAGTATAGCGCAGAATAGGGTAGTAGAGTAGAGTATAGAGCAGAATAGAGTAGTAGAGTAGAGTAGAGTATAGAGCAGAATAGGGTAGTAGAGTAGAGTATAGCGCAGAATAGAGTAGTGGAGTAGAGTAGAGTAGAGTATAGAGCAGAATAGGGTAGTATAGTAGAGTAGAGTATAGAGCAGAGTAGGGTAGTAGAGTAGAGTATAGAGCAGAATATGGTAGTAGAGTAGAGTATAGAGCAGAATAGGGTAGTAGAGTAGAGTATAGAGCAGAATAGGGTAGTAGAGTAGAGAATCAATTGGTTCATTCAGTATACAGGACAGCCTGTTTGAGTCCCTGGTCTAGACTGTAACACTGTGCTGTTTGAATCCCTGGTCTAGACTGTAACACTGTGCTGTTTTAGTCCCTGGTCTAGACTGTAACACTGTGCTGTTTGAGTCCCTGGTCTAGACTGTAACACTGTGCTGTTTGAGTCCCTGGTCTGGTCTGTAGCATTTGTTTAGAAGCAGACTGTCAGAAGTTATTTGCTGTAGAGGGAATATATAGTGCATGATCCTGATTAATGTTTGCACTGCAATTACTCTGGAGAAAATGTTTTAATTTGAGAAGTTGTATATTTTGGTTTTGAGGCATGGTGTGTCTGTTTGTGCGTGTGTGTGTGTGTCTGTGCCTATGAGCATGTCTGTGTGCATGTGCGTGTGCGTGTGTGTGTGTGTGTTTGTGTGTGTGTGTGTCAGTTCATTGATCTACAGAACAAAGGTTTGGGAAAGAGAGAAAGAGAGCAGGAGGGGAGACAGCAGGGGGTAAGGATGTGGTTGTAGGTACGTCTACCAGTGTAACATATAGTATGTTCTTATGTTAGCGCATGGTTAGATATAGTTAGCTCATGGTTAGATATAGTTAGCTCATGGATAGAGTTAGTTAGCTCATGGTTAGATATAGTTAGCTCATGGTTAGATATAGTTAGCTCATGGTTAGATATAGTTAGCTCATGGTTAGATATAGTTAGCTCATGGATAGATTTAGTTAGCTCATGGTTAGATATAGTTAGCTCATGGTTAGATATAGTTAGCTCATGGTTAGATATAGTTAGCTCATGGTTAGATATAGTTAGCTCATGGTTAGATATAGTTAGCTCATGGTTAGATATAGTTAGCTCATGGTTAGATATAGTTAGCTCATGGTTAGATATAGTTAGCTCATGGTTAGATATAGTTAGCTCATGGTTAGATATAGTTAGCTCATGGTTAGATATAGTTAGCTCATGGTTAGATATAGTTAGCTCATGGTTATATATAGTTAGCTCATGGTTAGATATAGTTAGCTCATGGTTAGATATAGTTAGCTCATGGTTAGATATAGTTAGCTCATGGTTAGATATAGTTAGCTCATGGTTAGATATAATTAGCTCATGGTTAGATATAGTTAGCTCATGGTTAGCTCTGCTAGACTTGTGCTTAAAGTTGTGGTAAATACTTTACCATCCTCTCCCCACACAACATCCCTCAGTTGGTAACGTTGAGTTTAGACAACAGTCTTACATTTTTAAAGATAAATCTATGCGTTTGGTATATTTTATGACCTGATCGTTAATTTAAATTCAACTCTAAGAGAGCATCACAAATCAAAATGACAAAATCTTCAAATTCATGATTGCTACGGGAATATCTAAGTAAACGTAAACTTCTTCACTTCACTTACATCACAGTAAAAACAGGCCATGGTATACTGTGATCCCTCATAGACACTGATTGACTCCCAAAGGGCACCCTATTCCCTACATACAGTAGTGCACTATATAGGGAATAGGGTGCCATTGGGGACGCAGTCACTTACTGCAGCCAGCCCAGTCTAATGATTTCCCCTGTTAATGACTAAACGGGACAGAGCAGAGCAGAGTGTTGGTTGTGCTGCATAGAAGGAATACATTTTCTTGACACATACCCTGGCACTGAATAAGACATAACAAACAGCACAACACCACCCCAGTGAAACTATTACCCTACAGACTGAATAAGACATAACAGCCTTCAAGTGAATCATTCAAAACAGGCTGAGCCAAGAGGGAGAAAGAGAGAGTGTGTGTGTGTGTGTGTGTGTGTGTGTGTGTGTGTGTGTGTGTGTGTGTGTGTGTGTGTGTGTGTGTGTGTGTGTGTGTGTCTGAGAGAGATGAGAGAGAAAAGAGAGAGAGATATTAACTGTTGAGTTTTTCCACTGTGAGAGTTCCCATGCATTAACACAGTGAAGCCTGCTAGACAGAGAGGGTCAGGGCTTTAATTGTGTGGTGCTGACAATAAGGCATGAGCTGGACACACACACACACACACACACACACACACACACACACACACACACACACACACACTGAAGGTTTCTGTGTGACTAAGGGGTTCACCTCAATGCGACCCAGTGCAGTGAGGCACGTTGAACTCTGACCCCTGTCATTATCAGGCCAGACGGCTAGTTAGGACCAGGTGATAACCTTTTAACCCTGAGAGGAGAATGGGCTAAGAGCCGACCCTCTCTCTAACCCTCTCTACCCCACTCAATTCAAAGGACCCCCCTCTCTCTCTACCCATCTCTGTCTCTCTCTCTCTCTCTCTACCCCCCTCTCTCTCTCTACCCCTCTCTCTCTCTCTCCCTCTCTCTCTCACTCTCTCTCTCTCTCTCTGAGTACATGCATATATATCTGTACCCTGTAGTCATCCTGGATAGGGCTATGACTGGAGAAAATTATTTATGTTCTGTAGAGGACACACACACACACACACACACACACACACACACACACACACACACACACACACGCACACAGCGGGTATAGAAATCCTACAGATGTGAGAATCGTGTTGTGTTTTAGTGGTCCCGGGGGTCGGCACGCAGTGCGATGTTTAAGCGCTCCTCTGTCAGTGAGCATGCTGCATTTTAACAGATGTTAGCCTCGCTGACATAAATCACAAGCTGTATTTCATGTCTGTGTGTGTGTATATTTCATCCCCATTCACAGCAGCGTTTTATGTCAGAAGTGTCGCTGCTCGTAAATTAAAGGGCCTAAATGAACCATGAGATTATGACCTGTGCATAGTTTCAACTAGACATTCTACACATAAAAGCCTCTGTGATGCTCAGGAGTGTGCGTGTATTTGTGCAAGCATGTGTGTGGTCGTGCATGTGTGTGGTCGTGCATGTGTGTGTGTGTGTGTGAGTGTGTGTGTGAGTGTGTGTGTGTGTGTGTGTGTGTGTGTGCGCGCGTACGCGTGCGTGTGTGTGCGCGCGTGCGTGCGTGTGTGTGTGTGTGTGTGTGGTCGTGCGTGTGTAATATTGTACGGATCTGACAGTAGACAGCAGCCAGTCATCTAAACACACTACACAAGTGAAATAGATCATTAACAAAAGTGAAATAAACAATAAAATGTACGTAAACATTACAATAAACATCCCTCCTCCCTTCCTGTTCTCAGCTTTCACCTCTCTCTCTCTCACTCTCTCTCTCTCTCTCTCTCTCTCTCTCTCTCTCTCTCTCTCTCTCACTCCTTTCTCTCTTGTGTGTGTGTGTGTGTGTGTGTGTGTGTGTGTGTGTGTGTGTGTGTGTGTGTGTGTGTGTGTGTGTGTGTGTGTGTGTGTGTGTGTGTGTGTGTGTGTGCTTTGCTATATCATGTAATAGCAGAATAGCTGGTATCTGGTTCTTCCAGACAGAAAGGACAGAGATCCCTCTGAGTGATTCAGACCTCTGACAGACACTGCAGGGAGAGGAATGTTTTAATCTAGTAGTTTCTAAAGACCAACGATTTAATCGACTTCGATGTGATCTTAGAGCACATAATGAGGAAAAAGTTCAAAATAAACTCAAACGTAAAAATAAACACGTGCTTCGGTTTGTTCCATTTAGGCCAGACCAAGCAGGGTAGGAGTGGGAAACTTCCAGGCTGGTACTCTAGCCTGTTAAACAAAATGATGACTTTACCAGTGGGCAAATACTAAACACTCTTACAGATTGCAACTTTTAGAGGAGTTTGACAGCAGTTGTGTGTTAGAAGGAGTATTATGGTCTGTTTGGAATGCCAGTGTAGTGTAGTCAGCAAAATACATTTAGAAATCTATATTATTTAATTATTGCACCCACACAACGAGCGTCTGTATTGCCAAGGGCTAAAATAGAAGTCAGTTCTATTTCTGACGCAGATCACGCTGCAAGTCCTGCCTCTCCCATCTCCTCATTGGTTTATAGAAGCAGGAACCCACGTGCCATCTCCTCATTGGTTATACCCACGTGGGTGACTGAAAGACGAACGAGGTCAGTGGCAGTAATGTACCTAAATTATGAAAGTTGCCAATCGTAATATAAAGTCAAGAGAAGAAAAAGCCTAAGAGGAAAGATGACTAGAAACGATTCGGTTGACCGTTTATGTGTGGATTAATTGTCGGTGTAGAGGAACTTGTGTGTTTCAGGTAAAATAACAACTCAATGTTTATATCCCAGGACAAATTAGCTAGCAACAGCAAGCTAGCAAAATAGGACAAATAAGCTAGCAAGTGCAAGCTAGCATGCAAAATGACCATAAATGTTTGATGCTTTTCGACCTGTCCACAAATTAATGTAATTGATTACATTTGTTTTGATATTTTAACCTGCGTGTCGTGATCACATTTGGTGTGGGGGGACAAAATACATTTATGCACGATGGCGGACGTGCACAGCCGGTTTGGGATCCGTGTTAGGGTTAATATTATGGTCTGTCTGGAACACTACAGGGTTAGGGTTAATATTATGGTCTGGAACACTACAGGGTTAGGGTTAATATTATGGTCTGGAACACTACAGGGTTAGGGTTAATATTATGGTCTGTCTGGAACACTACGGGGTTAGGATTAGTATTATGGTCTGTCTGGAACACTACAGGGTTAGGGTTAGTGTTATGGTCTGGAACACTACAGGGTTAGAGTTAGTATTATGGTCTGTCTGGAACACTACAGGGTTAGAGTTAGTATTATGGTCTGGAACACTACAGGGTTAGGGTTAGTATTATGGTCTGGAACACTACAGGGTTAGGGTTAGTATTATGGTCTGGAACACTACAGGGTTAGAGTTAGTATTATGGTCTGGAACACTACAGGGTTAGGGTTAGTATTATGGTCTGGAACACTACAGGGTTAGAGTTAGTATTATGGTTTGGAACACTACTGGGTTAGGGTTAGTATTATGGTCTGGAACACTACAGGGTTAGGGTTATATCAGACTAGGAGGCTCTCAGGACATCAGAGAGGTTCTGGTTCATAACAGAATGTCAGAAGCCGCTAACCTGACTGGCTTACACTGATACGGGTTCACACTCAGTTTCATACTCAAGCTCACATGCACACTCACACGCACAGACACGTGCACGTTTACACGGATCAGAAGTGTAAATCACAAACACTCCAGCAGGATGGAGACACACAGGATGGTGCAAAGTTTAAACAAAAGCTTTAAACAGGTTTCCAGAAAAAGTTAACAATTACATTTTCTTTAAAAATTGACCTTGGTACCAGTGTTTTAGTAGATGTATGAATCCTAAAATAAAAGAGTAAATAATTTAAGAATACATTTATTTTAATTGTATGAATTCCACAATCTGGGAATTTCAGAATTCCGTGGTTATCATGGCACCGTTAGGTAGCCTATGCTGATGAGCTGAAATATTGGGTGTTGACCCATGGAATTGCAGGCCTGATTATGGCAGGTTGGTATTTGGCTTGGTTGGTTAGCTAGATCTGAACGATAAAACAACACCAAATCAACAACATTGTTTTTTGAGCCCCCAGACCCAGTTTCTACAGGAAGTGGACCTGTCTGTCTGTTGTCTCTACTTCCCTGTCTGTCTGATGTCTATACCTCCCTGTCTGTCTGATGTCTCTACTTCCCTGTCTGTCTGATGTCTATACCTCCCTGTCTGTCTGATGTCTCTCCCTCCCTGTCTGTCTGATGTCTCTACCTCGCTGTCCGTCTGATGTCTCTACTTCCCTGTCTGTCTGATGTATCTACCTCCCTGTCTGTCTGATGTATCTACCTCTCTGATGTATCTACCTCCCTGTCTGTCTGATGTATCTACCTCCCTGTCAGTCTGATGTATCTACCTCCCTGTCTGTCTGATGTCTCTACCTCCCTGTCTGATGTCTCTACCTCTCTGATGTATCTACCTCCCTGTCTATCTGATGTATCTACCTCCCTGTCAGTCTGATGTATCTACCTCTCTGATGTATCTACCTCCCTGTCTGTCTGATGTCTCTACCTCTCTGATGTATCTACCTCCCTGTCTGTCTGATGTATCTACCTCCCTGTCAGTCTGATGTATCCACCTCCCTGTCTGTCTGATGTCTCTACCTCCCTGTCAGTCTGATGTCTCTACCTCTCTGATGTATCTACCTCCCTGTCTGTCTGTTGTCTCTACCTCCCTGTCTGTCTGTTGTCTCTACCTCCCTGTCTGTCTGTTGTCTCCACCTCCCTGTCAGTCTGATGTATCTACCTCCCTGTCAGTCTGATGTATCTACCTCCCTGTCTGTCTGTTGTCTCTACCTCCCTGTCTGTCTGTTGTCTCTACCTCCCTGTCAGTCTGATGTATCTACCTCCCTGTCAGTCTGATGTATCTACCTCCCTGTCTGTCTGTTGTCTCTACCTCCCTGTCTGTCTGTTGTCTCTACCTCCCTGTCTGTCTGTTGTCTCTACCTCCCTGTCAGTCTGATGTATCTACCTCCCTGTCAGTCTGATGTATCTACCTCCCTGTCTGTCTGTTGTCTCTACCTCCCTGTCTGTCTGTTGTCTCTACCTCCCTGTCTGTCTGTTGTCTCTACCTCCCTGTCAGTCTGATGTATCTACCTCCCTGTCAGTCTGATGTATCTACCTCCCTGTCTGTCTGTTGTCTCTACCTCCCTGTCAGTCTGATGTATCTACCTCCCTGTCTGTCTGATGTATCTACCTCCCTGTCTGTCTGTTGTCTCTACTTCCCTGTCTGTCTGTTGTCTCTACCTCCCTGTCTGTCTGTTGTCTCTACCTCCCTGTCAGTCTGATGTATCTACCTCCCTGTCAGTCTGATGTATCCACCTCCCTGTCTGTCTGTTGTCTCCACCTCCCTGTCTGTCTGTTGTCTCCACCTCCCTGTCTGTCTGTTGTCTCCACCTCCCTGTCTGTCTGTTGTCTCTACCTCCCTGTCTGTCTGTTGTCTCTACCTCCCTGTCTGTCTGTTGTTTCTACCTCCCTGTCTGTCTGATGTATCTACCTCCCTGTCTGTCTGTTGTCTCTACCTCCCTGTCTGTCTGATGTATCTACCTCCCTGTCAGTCTGATGTATCTACCTCCCTGTCTGTCTGATGTATCTACCTCCCTGTCTGTCTGTTGTCTCTACCTCCCTGTCTGTCTGTTGTCTCCACCTCCCTGTCTGTCTGATGTATCTACCTCCCTGTCTGTCTGATGTCTATACCTCCCTGTCTGTCTGATGTCTATACCTCTGTAACGCCCTGACCATAGAAAGCCCTCGGTTCTCTATGGTGTTTAGGTCAGAGCGTGACTAGGGGGGAGTTCTAGTCATTTATTTTCTATGTTGCTGGTTTGTATGGTTCCCAATTAGAGGCAGCTGGTAATCGTTGCCTCTAATTGGGGATCATATTTAGGAAGCCCTTTCTCCCACCTGCTTTGTGGGATATTGTTTGTGTTTGTTGCACCACGTAAGTCACAGTTCGTTGCTTGTTTATTGTTTTATTGATGAGTTTCACTTAATAAAAGGATGTGGAACTCAAATCACGCTGCGCTTTGATCTGTCCATTTTCACGGATGTGACAGAATATCCCACCAAAAGAGGACCAAGCAGCCTGTTCATGAGGTAGAGGAGTTTTGGACATGGGAGGAGATCATGAGTGGATACCAGACCCTTCCTTGGCGGGAGTCGCAGAGGACTCAGGAACGACAGCAACGACGCCGGGGTCCGCGGCCACAGAAACCACAAGATATTTTTTGGGGGGGGCACGATGTGTGGCCGGCTGAGCAGCGGAGAGCGCCAGAGTCAGAATGGGAGTCGATGGAGGAATGCAATGAGGGATACCAGAGAGAAGAGTTAGCGAGGAGTATGCTGCAGTGCAGGCGTGCTGAAGAGCGGGTCATCAGTCCGGTGCCATCTGTGCCAGCTCCTCGCACTCGCCCTGAAGAGCCAGAGACCGTCAGGGAGGCGATGGAGAAGTTGGGAGAGAGAGAGAGAGGAGAGAGATGTTGTGCAGGTGTGTTCTGCTCAACATTCGACCTGAAGAGCCTGTCAGCAGTCTGGTGAAGTCTGTGCCGGCTTCACGCATCTGGCCTCCAGTGCGTGTCCCCAGCCCAGTACGTCCTGTGCCAGCTCCCTGCACTCGCCCTGAAGTGCGTGTCACCAGTGCGAGCCACCTGTGCCGGCTCCACGCATCAGGCCTCCAGTGCGTGTCCCCAGCCCAGTACGTCCTGTGCCAGCTCCCTGCACTCGCCCTGAAGTGCGTGTCACCAGTGCGAGCCACCTGTGCCGGCTCCACGCATCAGGCCTCCAGTGCGTGTCCCCAGCCCAGTACGTCCTGTGCCAGCTCCCTGCACTCGCCCTGAAGTGCGTGTCACCAGTGCGAGCCACCTGTGCCGGCTCCACGCATCAGGCCTCCAGTGCGCCTCCCCACGCCTCCAGGCACAGTGTCCAGTCCCGCTCCATGGCAGGAGCCTTCCTTGGCGCCGGTGCCCAGTCCAGCTCCAAGGCCGGAGCCTTCCTTGGCGCCGGTGCCCAGTCTGGGCGCAGCGTCCAACCCAGCTCCACGGCCGGAGCCTTCCTCTGCGCCGGTGCCCAGTCACAGCACGGCGGCCAACCCAGCTCCATGACCAGAGCCTTCCTCGGCGCCAGTGCCCAGTCCGGGCGCGGCTTCCAACCCAGCTCCATGGCCGGATCCGTGGTCGGGGCGGGGGCTACGACACACACCGGAGCCGCCACCGACACTAGTCACCCCATTTGGTTTCAGGTTTTGCGGCCAGAGTCCGCACCTTTGGGGAGGGGGGGGGGGGGGGGGGGGGGGGGGGTACTGTAACGCCCTGACCATAGAGAGCCCTCGGTTCTCTATGGTGTTTAGGTCAGAGTGTGACTAGGGGGGTGTTCTAGTCATTTATTTCTATGTTGCTGGTTTGTATGGTTCCCAATTAGAGGCAATTGGGGATCATATTTAAGAAGCCCTTTCTCCCACCTGCTTTGTGGGATAATGTTTGTGTTTGTGCTTGTTGCACCACGTAAGTCACGTTTCGTTGCTTGTTGATTGTTTCGTTAAGTTTCACTTAAAACTTCTTGATGCACCCATCCCGTTAGCGGGATCATTTTCGTCAACATCCGCTGAATTGCAGAGCGCCAAATTCAAATTAAATTACTAAAAATATTTAATTTTCTTGAAATCACAAGTGCAATATAGCAAAACACAGCTTAGCTTATTGTTAATCCACCTGGTGTGTCAGATTTCAAAAAAGCTTTACAGCAAAAGCTATCCAAGCGTTTTTGTTAGGACATCTCTCTCAGCAGACAAAACATTAAAAACAGCTGGCAGCAAAGTAGATTGGTCACGAAAGTCAGAAAAGCAATAAAATGAATCGCTTTCCTTTGATCTTCGGATGTTTGCACTCACGAGACTCCCAGTTACACAATAAATGTTCCTTTTGTTCGATAAAGATTCTCTTTATATCCAAAATACCTCCATTTGGTTGGCGCGTTATGTTCAGAAATCCATAGGCTCGAGCGGTCACGACGGGGCAGACAAATTCCAAATAGAATCCGTAAAGTTCAGAGAAACATGTCAAACGTTTTTTTATAATCAATCCTCAGGTTGTTTTTACAATAAATAATTTATATTTTTCAACCGGACCGTAGCTTTTTCAATAGGAGAAAGAGAGAAAATGTCTTCTCCAAGCTGTTGCGCATGCAAAACTCTGCTGGCACCCAGCCATCCACTGACGCAATGTGACCCTTCTCGCTCATTTTTCAGAATAAAAGCCTGAAACTATGTCTAAAGACTGTTCACACCATGTGGAAGCCATAGGGAAAGGAATCTGGTTGATATCCCTTTAAATGGAGGGAAGGCATGCCATGGAACAGGGAGATTTGTTTCTCTTAGGCACTTCCTGGTTGGATTTTCCTCAGGTTTTCGCCTGCAATATCAGTTCTGTTATAATCACAGACAATATTTTGACAGTTTTGGAAGCTTTAGTGTGTTTTCTATCCTAATCAAACAATTATATGCATATTCTAGAGTCTGGGCCTGAGAAATAGGCAGTTTCATTTGGGTACGTTTTTCACCCAAACATTCAACAGTCTGTCTGATGTCTCTACCTTCCTGTCTGTCTGTCTGTCTGTCTGTCTGTCTGTCTGTCTGCCTATCTGTCTGTCTGTCTGATGTATCTACCTCCCTGTCTGTCTGTCTGATGTCTCTACCTACATGTCTGTCTGTCTGATGTCTCTACCTCCCTGTCTGTCTGATGTCTCTACCTCCCTGATGTCTGTCTGTCTGTCTGTCTGATGTCTCTACCTACATGTCTGATATCTCTACCTACATGTCTGATGTCTCTACCTACATGTCTGATGTCTCGACCTACCTCCCTTTCTGATGTCTCTACCTACCTCCCTGTCTGATGTCTCTACCTACCTCCCTGTCTGATGTCTCTACCTACCTCCCTGTCTGATGTCTCTACCTACCTCTCTGTCTGATGTCTCTACCTACCTCCCTGTCTGATGTCTCTACCTCCCTGATGTCTCTACCTCGCTGTCTGTCTGATGTCTCTACCTCGCTGTCTGCCTGATGTCTCTACCTCTCTGATGTCTCTACCTCGCTGTCTGTCCGATGTCTCTACCTACCTACCTACCTGTCTGTCTGATGTCTCTACCTACCTGTCTGTCTGATGTCTCTACCTACCTCGTTGTCTGTCTGATGTCTCTACCTACCTACCTGTGTGTCTGATGTCTCTACCTACCTACCTACCTGTCTGTCTGATGTCTCTACCTCCCTGTCTGTCTGTACCATCTATGCTCCACCCTTTAAAGATCGTACCTTTCTGCCTATCATCTAAAGATGTGGAATACCGTTGCCTAAATACTGCCAGAGCCCTAGATTTGTTTTGTTAAGTAGTTTTAGGTTTATTTTGTTTTTAAAGCAACTTTGAGATTCTACTTGAAATGAAAAGTGCTATATAAAAAAAAATATACATGATATACTAAAATATCACATTTTAGGCTTGGACTTTGTAACTTTACTGTAACTATATGACCATGAACCAGTCCTGAAATCAAACGTACACTCTGCAGTGTATACCGTCATTTGAATATACATAGTTTTCCATAAAAAAAAAAAGAAGTTTGGGTTCAATTCATTCCGTTTGCTTTCCAACGACCATGTGAAACAGTGAGTTATGGGTTATGGCTCAGCGAAGTGAACATGTCGCATAGTTGTTTCTAGTCCCATAAAAACATAACATCCATTTTCATAATGGAATATGGTCTCCATCCAAAATGGCAACCTTTTCCCCAAGTAGTGAACTACATCAGCCCACATGTCTCTGGTCAAAAGTAGTGCACTACATCAGCCCACATGTCTCTGGTCAAAAGTAGTGCACTACATCAGCCCACATGTCTCTGGTCAAAAGTAGTGAACTTCATCAGCCCACATGTCTCTGGTCAAAAGTAGTGAACTTCATCAGCCCACATGTCTCTGGTCAAAAGTAGTGCACTACATCAGCCCACATGTCTCTGGTCAAAAGTAGTGCACTACATCAGCCCACATGTCTCTGGTCAAAAGTAGTGCACTACATCAGCCCACATGTCTCTGGTCAAAAGTCGTGCACTACATCAGCTCACATGTCTCTGGTCAAAAGTAGTGCACTACATCAGCCCACATGTCTCTGGTCAAAAGTAGTGCACTACATCAGCCCACATGTCTCTGGTCAAAAGTAGTGCACTACATCAGCCCACATGTCTCTGGTCAAAAGTAGTGCACTACATCAGCCCACATGTCTCTGGTCAAAAGTAGTGCACTACATCAGCCCACATGTCTCTGGTCAAAAGTAGTGCACTACATCAGCCCACATGTCTCTGGTCAAAAGTAGTGAACTTCATCAGCCCACATGTCTCTGGTCAAAAGTAGTGCACTACATCAGCCCACATGTCTCTGGTCAAAAGTAGTGCACTACATCAGCCCACATGTCTCTGGTCAAAAGTAGTGCACTACATCAGCCCACATGTCTCTGGTCAAAAGTAGTGCACTACATCAGCCCACATGTCTCTGGTCAAAAGTAGTGAACTTCATCAGCCCACATGTCTCTGGTCAAAAGTAGTGCACTACATCAGCCCACATGTCTCTGGTCAAAAGTAGTGCACTACATCAGCCCACATGTCTCTGGTCAAAAGTAGTGAACTTCATCAGCCCACATGTCTCTGGTCAAAAGTAGTGCACTACATCAGCCCACATGTCTCTGGTCAAAAGTAGTGCACTTCATCAGCCCACATGTCTCTGGTCAAAAGTAGTGAACTTCATCAGCCCACATGTCTCTGGTCAAAAGTAGTGCACTTCATCAGCCCACATGTCTCTGGTCAAAAGTAGTGAACTTCATCAGCCCACATGTCTCTGGTCAAAAGTAGTGCACTACATCAGCTCACATGTCTCTGGTCAAAAGTAGTGCACTTCATCAGCCCACATGTCTCTGGTCAAAAGTAGTGCACTACATCAGCCCACATGTCTCTGGTCAAAAGTAGTGAACTTCATCAGCCCACATGTCTCTGGTCAAAAGTAGTGCACTACATCAGCCCACATGTCTCTGGTCAAAAGTAGTGCACTTCATCAGCCCACATGTCTCTGGTCAAAAGTAGTGAACTTCATCAGCCCACATGTCTCTGGTCAAAAGTAGTGCACTTCATCAGCCCACATGTCTCTGGTCAAAAGTAGTGAACTTCATCAGCCCACTTGTCTCTGGTCAAAAGTAGTGCACTACATCAGCTCACATGTCTCTGGTCAAAAGTAGTGAACTTCATCAGCCCACATGTCTCTGGTCAAAAGTAGTGCACTACATCAGCTCACATGTCTCTGGTCAAAAGTAGTGCACTTCATCAGCCCACATGTCTCTGGTCAAAAGTAGTGCACTACATCAGCCCACATGTCTCTGGTCAAAAGTAGTGAACTTCATCAGCCCACATGTCTCTGGTCAAAAGTAGTGCACTACATCAGCCCACATGTCTCTGGTCAAAAGTAGTGCACTTCATCAGCCCACATGTCTCTGGTCAAAAGTAGTGAACTTCATCAGCCCACATGTCTCTGGTCAAAAGTAGTGCACTTCATCAGCCCACATGTCTCTGGTCAAAAGTAGTGAACTTCATCAGCCCACATGTCTCTTGTCAAAAGTAGTGCACTACATCAGCTCACATGTCTCTGGTCAAAAGTAGTGCACTTCATCAGCCCACATGTCTCTGGTCAAAAGTAGTGCACTACATCAGCCCACATGTCTCTGGTCAAAAGTAGTGCACTACATCAGCCCACATGTCTCTGGTCAAAAGTAGTGCACTACATCAGCCCACATGTCTCTGGTCAAAAGTAGTGCACTACATCAGCCCACATGTCTCTGGTCAAAAGTAGTGCACTACATCAGCCCACATGTCTCTGGTCAAAAGTAGTGCACTACATCAGCCCACATGTCTCTGGTCAAAAGTAGTGCACTACATCAGCCCACATGTCTCTGGTCAAAAGTAGTGAACTTCATCAGCCCACATGTCTCTGGTCAAAAGTAGTGCACTACATCAGCCCACATGTCTCTGGTCAAAAGTAGTGAACTTCATCAGCCCACATGTCTCTGGTCAAAAGTAGTGCACTACATCAGCCCACATGTCTCTGGTCAAAAGTAGTGCACTTCATCAGCCCACATGTCTCTGGTCAAAAGTAGTTAACTTCATCAGCCCACATGTCTCTGGTCAAAAGTAGTGCACTTCATCAGCCCACATGTCTCTGGTCAAAAGTAGTGAACTTCATCAGCCCACATGTCTCTGGTCAAAAGTAGTGCACTACATCAGCTCACATGTCTCTGGTCAAAAGTAGTGCACTTCATCAGCCCACATGTCTCTGGTCAAAAGTAGTGCACTACATCAGCCCACATGTCTCTGGTCAAAAGTAGTGCACTACATCAGCCCACATGTCTCTGGTCAAAAGTAGTGCACTTCATCAGCCCACATGTCTCTGGTCAAAAGTAGTGAACTTCATCAGCCCACATGTCTCTGGTCAAAAGTAGTGAACTTCATCAGCCCACATGTCTCTGGTCAAAAGTAGTGCACTACATCAGCCCACATGTCTCTGGTCAAAAGTAGTGCACTTCATCAGCCCACATGTCTCTGGTCAAAAGTAGTGAACTTCATCAGCCCACTTGTCTCTGGTCAAAAGTAGTGCACTACATCAGCTCACATGTCTCTGGTCAAAAGTAGTGCACTTCATCAGCCCACATGTCTCTGGTCAAAAGTAGTGCACTACATCAGCCCACATGTCTCTGGTCAAAAGTAGTGCACTACATCAGCCCACATGTCTCTGGTCAAAAGTAGTGAACTTCATCAGCCCACATGTCTCTGGTCAAAAGTAGTGCACTACATCAGCTCACATGTCTCTGGTCAAAAGTAGTGCACTTCATCAGCCCACATGTCTCTGGTCAAAAGTAGTGCACTACATCAGCCCACATGTCTCTGGTCAAAAGTAGTGCACTTCATCAGCCCACATGTCTCTGGTCAAAAGTAGTGCACTACATCAGCCCACATGTCTCTGGTCAAAAGTAGTGCACTTCATCAGCCCACATGTCTCTGGTCAAAAGTAGTGAACTTCATCAGCCCACATGTCTCTGGTCAAAAGTAGTGCACTTCATCAGCCCACATGTCTCTGGTCAAAAGTAGTGAACTTCATCAGCCCACATGTCTCTTGTCAAAAGTATTGCACTACATCAGCTCACATGTCTCTGGTCAAAAGTACTGCACTTCATCAGCCCACATGTCTCTGGTCAAAAGTAGTGCACTACATCAGCCCACATGTCTCTGGTCAAAAGTAGTGCACTACATCAGCCCACATGTCTCTGGTCAAAAGTAGTGCACTACATCAGCCCACATGTCTCTGGTCAAAAGTAGTGCACTACATCAGCCCACATGTCTCTGGTCAAAAGTAGTGCACTACATCAGCCCACATGTCTCTGGTCAAAAGTAGTGAACTTCATCAGCCCACATGTCTCTGGTCAAAAGTAGTGCACTACATCAGCCCACATGTCTCTGGTCAAAAGTAGTGCACTACATCAGCCCACATGTCTCTGGTCAAAAGTAGTGAACTTCATCAGCCCACATGTCTCTGGTCAAAAGTAGTGCACTACATCAGCCCACATGTCTCTGGTCAAAAGTAGTGCACTACATCAGCCCACATGTCTCTGGTCAAAAGTAGTGAACTTCATCAGCCCACATGTCTCTGGTCAAAAGTAGTGAACTACATCAGCCCACATGTCTCTGGTCAAAAGTAGTGAACTTCATCAGCCCACATGTCTCTGGTCAAAAGTAGTGCACTACATCAGCCCACATGTCTCTGGTCAAAAGTAGTGCACTACATCAGCTCACATGTCTCTGGTCAAAAGTAGTGAACTTCATCAGCCCACATGTCTCTGGTCAAAAGTAGTGAACTTCATCAGCCCACATGTCTCTGGTAAAAAGTAGTGAACTTCATCAGCCCACATGTCTCTGGTCAAAAGTAGTGCACTACATCAGCCCACATGTCTCTTGTCAAAAGTAGTGCACTTCATCAGCCCACATGTCTCTGGTCAAAAGTAGTGAACTTCATCAGCCCACATGTCTCTGGTCAAAAGTAGTGCACTACATCAGCTCACATGTCTCTGGTCAAAAGTAGTGAACTTCATCAGCCCACATGTCTCTGGTCAAAAGTAGTGCACTACATCAGCCCACATGTCTCTGGTCAAAAGTAGTGCACTACATCAGCCCACATGTCTCTGGTCAAAAGTAGTGCACTACATCAGCCCACATGTCTCTGGTCAAAAGTAGTGCACTACATCAGCCCACATGTCTCTGGTCAAAAGTAGTGCACTACATCAGCCCACATGTCTCTGGTCAAAAGTAGTGAACTTCATCAGCCCACATGTCTCTGGTCAAAAGTAGTGCACTTCATCAGCCCACATGTCTCTGGTCAAAAGTAGTGAACTTCATCAGCCCACATGTCTCTGGTCAAAAGTAGTGCACTACATCAGCTCACATGTCTCTGGTCAAAAGTAGTGCACTTCATCAGCCCACATGTCTCTGGTCAAAAGTAGTGCACTACATCAGCCCACATGTCTCTGGTCAAAAGTAGTGCACTACATCAGCCCACATGTCTCTGGTCAAAAGTAGTGAACTTCATCAGCTCACATGTCTCTGGTCAAAAGTAGTGCACTTCATCAGCCCACATGTCTCTGGTCAAAAGTAGTGCACTACATCAGCCCACATGTCTCTGGTCAAAAGTAGTGCACTACTACATCAGCCCACATGTCTCTGGTCAAAAGTAGTGCACTACATCAGCCCACATGTCTCTGGTCAAAAGTAGTGCACTACATCAGCCCACATGTCTCTGGTCAAAAGTAGTGCACTACATCAGCCCACATGTCTCTGGTCAAAAGTAGTGCACTACATCAGCCCACATGTCTCTGGTCAAAAGTAGTGAACTTCATCAGCCCACATGTCTCTGGTCAAAAGTAGTGCACTACATCAGCCCACATGTCTCTGGTCAAAAGTAGTGCACTACATCAGCCCACATGTCTCTGGTAAAAAGTAGTGAACTTCATCAGCCCACATGTCTCTGGTTAAAAGTAGTGCACTACATCAGCCCACATGTCTCTGGTCAAAAGTAGTGCACTACATCAGCTCACATGTCTCTGGTCAAAAGTAGTGAACTTCATCAGCCCACATGTCTCTGGTCAAAAGTAGTGCACTACATCAGCCCACATGTCTCTGGTCAAAAGTAGTGCACTACATCAGCCCACATGTCTCTGGTCAAAAGTAGTGCACTACATCAGCCCACATGTCTCTGGTCAAAAGTAGTGCACTACATCAGCCCACATGTCTCTGGTCAAAAGTAGTGCACTACATCAGCCCACATGTCTCTGGTCAAAAGTAGTGAACTTCATCAGCCCACATGTCTCTGGTCAAAAGTAGTGCACTACATCAGCCCACATGTCTCTGGTCAAAAGTAGTGCACTACATCAGCCCACATGTCTCTGGTCAAAAGTAGTGCACTACATCAGCCCACATGTCTCTGGTCAAAAGTAGTGCACTACATCAGCCCACATGTCTCTGGTCAAAAGTAGTGAACTTCATCAGCCCACATGTCTCTGGTCAAAAGTAGTGCACTACATCAGCCCACATGTCTCTGGTCAAAAGTAGTGCACTACATCAGCCCACATGTCTCTGGTCAAAAGTAGTGAACTTCATCAGCCCACATGTCTCTGGTCAAAAGTAGTGCACTACATCAGCCCACATGTCTCTGGTCAAAAGTAGTGCACTACATCAGCCCACATGTCTCTGGTCAAAAGTAGTGCACTACATCAGCCCACATGTCTCTGGTCAAAAGTAGTGCACTACATCAGCCCACATGTCTCTGGTCAAAAGTAGTGAACTTCATCAGCCCACATGTCTCTGGTCAAAAGTAGTGCACTTCATCAGCCCACATGTCTCTGGTCAAAAGTAGTGCACTACATCAGCCCACATGTCTCTGGTCAAAAGTAGTGAACTTCATCAGCCCACATGTCTCTGGTCAAAAGTAGTGCACTACATCAGCCCACATGTCTCTGGTCAAAAGTAGTGCACTACATCAGCCCACATGTCTCTGGTCAAAAGTAGTGCACTACATCAGCCCACATGTCTCTGGTCAAAAGTAGTGCACTATATAGGGAATAGGGTGTCATTTTGGACACGTCGATGCTCTACATGAGCTCAGTGTGACAGCTTCTATCCTCCTATATCATCAGCGTAGACACCGGCACACTTTCTGAATGGGCTCGCTGAGTGTGTGCGTGTGTCTGAGTGTGTCTGGTGTGTGTGTGCATGCTTGTGTGTGTGTTCGTTGACACTTGTTGAATGAGTTTCCCTGAAGCGTTTGCAGACTGTTGTCGTTCAGGGTGTCTGATTAAAACAGATTAAGTCGCTCATGTGTCTTCTTTCAAAAGTCACATGTGATTTAATTCAGTGTGCTTTTTTTCTTCACATAAATGTTTCATATATTTTTGTGTGATTATGGTGTGATATCCAGAACATCAGAGATGTAGGATCTCAGTGCATTTGAGGTTTTAAAACGCTTCTGCAGTTTGTAATTTCCAATTTGAAATTTTACGGAAAATGTATCAACCAATACCAAAATAGCCATTGATTATAATCCATATGATAATTCATATTTCCAGGGCCTCCCGAGTGGCACAGCTGTCTAAGGCCCTCATTTCAGTGCTTGCTGTGTCACTATAGATCCTGGTTTGATCCCAGGCTGTGTCACAGCCGGCCCTGAATGGGAGACACATGAGTCGGCACACAATTGGCCCAGCATCGTGTGGGTTAGGGGAGGTAGCAATGTCCTTGTCCCATCGCGCTCTAGCGACTCCTGTAGTGGGCCGTGCGCAATGCACGCTGACACGGTCGCCAGGTGTTTCCTCCGACACATTGGTGCGGCTGGCTTCCGGCTTAAGTGGCCATTGTGTCAAGAAGTGGTGCGGCTTGGTTGGGTTATGTTTCGGAGGACACACGGCTCTCGACCTTCGCCTCTCCCGAGTCCGTACAGGAGTTGCAGAGATGGGACAAGACTGTAACTACCAATTGGGTAACAAAAATTATAAATATCAAAATGTCCTTTTGCTGCAGGATTAGTGGCTGCTGTAGTGGCTCAAATTAAGATCCTACGTTTCTGCTCTTTCTTTGTCACTTTTAACATTTACTTTTGGCCCCTCCTCCTTAACACTTTACATTGTCTTCCAGTCCTTCTCAGACAAGTTTGTGTGAGTCTCTGCAGTCAGTTTCTAGACTTTGTTTTAAATAGAAGGATCAGTCTGGAGTATAAAACCAGAAGGATTCTAGAATTACAGTACATAGACAGATTCTATTCATATTGCCTGAGATGGTGCACTGTCGATGAAATCCTGGTTCTTAATCGACTAACCTGGCTAGCAAAGAGTTAAAACATATATTAAGGAATTAATTAATTCAACATTCTCTTTCCCATTCTAACTGAAACTGGAAGGGAACCAGTCTCTTCTCTTGATTTTTTTTATTTAACTTTACTTCCTCACAACCTCCCCTCTCTCTGTCTCTCTCTCTGTCCCTCTCTCTGTCCCTCTCTATGTCCCTCTCTCTGCCCCTCTCTCTGCCCCTCTCTCCCTAAACTCTCTTTCCCCTACCTCTCGACCCAGCTCTTTCATTCTCTCTCTCAAGCCCACTCGGTCTCTTCTTCTCACCCTCATTTTCTCCCCCTTCTTTTTCTCTCCCCCTAATTTTCCCTCTTACACCCCAGTCTCTCTCTTACCCCCTCTCTCTAACTGACACCCCTCCCTCCCTCCCTACCTCCCTCCCTACCTCCCTACCTCCCTACCTCCTTTTCTCTCGTTAGACTAATTCACCCTCAGTAATTAGTAAGCTAGTTAATTGGCTGTCTAACAGGCTGATCAGACAAAAGACAGAGCAGGCCTGGACACAGCAGAGACACAGCAGAGTGTGCCCTTCACTTTCTATAGACTCTAAACTCACATTGACTCTCTCAAACACTGTCTTTCTCTCTCTCGGTAGTTGCCATGCACACACACACACACACACACACACACACACACACACACACACACACACACACACTAGTTGATTTGGGAAAAGTGTGTAATCGTTCTGTCCTGCACTGGAGACCTAGCTGCCCTCCATGCATCCGATTTCTTATAGAATAGCTCTGTAAAAAAAATACATCTGATTTTGATATATCTTTGTCTTATTTGTATGGAAGCCGAGTGAAGTTTAAGGTCTGTTTTCCCTGACCTAGAATAAATCTAATCCTAGAGTTAAAAGCATGCTGCATCTCTAAAAGTGTTTTGTAGTCCAGGAATAGTCGTTGTGTCTGGGTTTATCTGAAAAGCTGGGGTTCCTTAGATCCGTCTTATCGTACAGTCATTGTTATTTCTATTATTTAATGCACACTAGCAGTTCCACAGTCTGACAGTTGAATTGAGAATGTTTTCCTGGTCTACATTAAATTTTATTTTCATCTCTGCAATTAGAATAAATCATTGCAATATTTGACATGAAAATGTCCCCTTGGTCTTTTTTTTATGTCACACTGTTTTATAGTAGTAGTTACATTGAACACATGGACATTTCACTGTGGTGGTCTGTATTATTTACAGCTCTTTCATACACTAGGAGAAACACTGACTTTTCTAGAGAGCATGTTATCTGTGCTATGGGAATATAATGCATTCTGATATCTAACCTGGAACGTTATCTGTGCTATGGGAATATAATGCATTCTGATATCTAACCTGGAACGTTATCTGTGCTATGGGAATATAATGCATTCTGATATCTAACCTGGAACGTTATCTGTGCTATGAGAATATAATGCATTCTGATATCTAACCTGGAACGTTATCTGTGCTATGGGAATATAATACATTCTGATATCTAACCTGGAACGTTATCTGTGCTATGGGAATATAATGCATTCTGATATCTAACCTGGAACGTTATCTGTGCTATGGGAATATAATGCATTCTGATATCTAACCTGGAACGTTATCTGTGCTATGGGAATATAATGCATTCTGATATCTAACCTGGAATGTTCCCATCTTTTCTTCTCCAGATATATCTTATGGCAGTTGCATGGACTTAAAATGTTTATATTTGTATCTATAACTCTCAAAAATAGTTTGAGTGGTTTGTTCTTTCCTATCCAAAAGTTATACACACCTATAACAAAAATGTTACGGAAATATTGTTCTAGAATATCTTCTGTTCCAAGGTCTGGAGCAGGAGTAAGACTGAGTTGTTCAAAACTCTGGGGCAGGAGTAAGACTGAGTTGTTCCAAGCTCTGGGGGAGGAGTAAGACTGAGTTGTTCCAAGCTCTGGGGCAGGAGTAAGACTGAGTTGTTCCAAGCTCTGGGGCAGGAGTAAGACTGAGTTGTTCCAAGCTCTGGAGCAGGAATAAGACTGAGTTGTTCCAAGCTCTGGAGCAGAAGTAAGACTGAGTTGTTCCAAGCTCTGGGGCAGGAGTAAGACTGAGTTGTTCCAAGCTCTGGGGCAGGAGTAAGACTGAGTTGTTCCAAGCTCTGGAGCAGGAGTAAGACTGAGTTGTTCCAAGGTCTGGAGCAGGAATAAGACTGAGTTGTTCCAAGCTCTGGGGAAGGAGTAAGACTGAGTTGTTCCAAGCTCTGGAGCAGGAATAAGACTGAGTTGTTCCAAGCTCTGGAGCAGGAGTAAGACTGAGTTGTTCCAAGCTCTGGGGCAGGAGTAAGACTGAGTTGTTCCAAGCTCTGGAGCAGGAGTAAGACTGAGTTGTTCCAAGGTCTGGAGCAGGAGTAAGACTGAGTTGTTCCAAGATCTGGAGCAGGAGAAAGACTGAGTTGTTCCAAGCTCTGGGGAAGGAGAAAGACTGAGTTGTTCCAAGGTCTGGAGCAGGAGTAAGACTGAGTTGTTCCAAGCTCTGGAGCAGGAGTAAGACTGAGTTGTTCCAAGGTCTGGAGCAGGAGTAAGACTGAGTTGTTCCAAGCTCTGGAGCAGGAGTAAGACTGAGTTGTTCCAAGGTCTGGAGCAGGAGAAAGACTGAGTTGTTCCAAGCTCTGGGGCAGGAGTAAGACTGAGTTTCCTGCATGGGGGCTGGGGCTCTCTCGTCTACAACCAGTGTGGTGTGAAGGCACCGACCATATTCAACCTGACGCTCAACTAAACTAGTTGCAGGGACCGTTATCATGTCATATAGTGGCCCTCTTTCACAGTTAGTATACAGTCTCAGAATAGGGTTGTGAATACATGTGTGTGTGGTCTTACCTGGCGCTGGGGTGGCCTGGTTCCCAGCAAACTGTATGGGGATACACAGATCATTATCAATAGGAAACTTATCGCAGGTCAACATCTCCGGCCAGGGAAACCCGTATGTCTCCATAACGGGGGCACAGCTGTCCCTCACAGCCTCACACAGCGAGCGACACGGGTAGATGGGCCTGTCCAGACACACAGGGGCAAACAGGGAACACAGGAACACCTGTGTATCCGCGTGGCATCGCTTGGCGAGGAGCGGCACCCAGCTACCCGCCTGCTGTTTGACCTCGGGCATGGTCTCGTGGTCCAGCAGGTTGGGCAGGCGCATCTTCTTGTAGCCCACGTTGTGGCAGAGGCGTAAATCGGCAGGGATGTCCACACACTGCGGCTCCTTGGTGTAGAAGCGACCGTTGTGGAAGTTGTCCGACTGCCAGCTGTAGTAGTCGTATTCATCAGCGGCCGAGGCGGGGGAGGTGAGAAGGAGGAGGAGGAGGGACAGTGAGAGGGATAGTGCCACGGTGGAGAAGGGGTTAGTGAGTAGTGGTCCCCTCCGCTGCTGCCTGCTGTGGCTGTGGTTCTTTTGTCCCTGTGCCATGTTGCTCTGAGCTCTCAGAGGGAGAAAGAAAGGAGGCCCAACGTGACTCAGGACTTCTGGAGGATAAAGGAAAAGTCTTTGTGCTGAAGAAACAAACTGAAATCCTTTTTTCCTGTCCAAGAACGAGAGTAGAAGCGGAGACAGAAAACAAAAAGAAAGTGTGTATTCCTGTCTTCTTTCAGCAGAGAGAAAATGAGTGTGTGTTAGTGTGTGTCCAGTCCTCTCCCCCCTGCGCTGGTAGAGCTGTGTGTCTCTGCCTCAGGTGGTCGTAAGAAGGGAGACAAGGGTCGAGGGTAAGACGAGGGGTGAGTGGAGGGGGAGTGCTGTGTGTGCCTCTTTTCCGTCTCTCTAACTCTCTGTCAAACTCTATCTCTCTATTGCTCTCTCCTTTCAGTTCTGTGTATCTCACTCCACAGCTGTCTCTTCCTCTGTCTCTACCTCTACCTCTCCCCTGCTCTCTCTGTGTCTAGCAGTGTGTGTGGAGCAGCTACAGTATATCAGCTAGAGGGATAGTTTTTCCCTGTCTGCTGTCAGGCCTCCTAGTAGACTGCCTTCCACTGGCCCCACACAGCTCTACCTCAGCCAATCCGAGACCAGGGGGAGGTCCAGAGAGGGGGGAAGAGAACCCCCCCTCCACCTCACCATCTCTGGTAGACACTCCCTGAGGCAGAGAGAGGCAGGCTGAGAAGGAGAGAGAGAGATAGAGGGACATATCCTCCAAACCCAAAAGGCCTGTGGTGTTGATGGTATAATAAAGAAAATGATAAAATATACAAATAAAATTCCTCTACAGTATCATTAATAGCAGACTCCAACATTTCTTCAGTGGCAATAAACACACAGATTTCTTTCCTCAGGGCCGCAGAGTGAGCGACATGCAGCTTGAGCCCCACCCTCTTCAACATTTATATCAATGAATTGGCGAGGGCACTAAAACAGTCTGCAGCACCCGGCCTCACCCTACTCGACTCGGAAATCAAATGTCTGCTGTTTGCTGATGATCTGGTGCTTCTGTCACCAACCTACAGCAGCACCTAGATCATCTG
Source organism: Oncorhynchus clarkii lewisi (assembly GCF_045791955.1). Lineage (NCBI taxonomy): Eukaryota > Metazoa > Chordata > Actinopteri > Salmoniformes > Salmonidae > Oncorhynchus > Oncorhynchus clarkii. The sequence continues at coordinate 82,988,867 of NC_092147.1, read as the reverse complement.
CACAGATTCTGTCAGACCTGGGCCCTGACAGTAAATCTCAGTAAGACCAAAGTAAAGGTGTTCCAAAAAAGGTCCAGTTGCCAGGACACCACAGGTAACTTCCACAAAGCTGAGAGAGAGAGAGAGAGAGAGAGAGAGAGAGAGAGAGAGAGAGAGAGAGAGAGAGAGAGAGAGAGAGAGAGAGAGAGAGAGAGAGAGAGGTGTGTAATGTTTACTGTTCATTTGTATTGTTTTTTATTATCTACTTCACTTGCTTTGGCAATGTTAACATATGTTTCCCATGCCAATAAAGCTCCTAAATTGAATTGAAGGCAAAGCACAATGTGTTTTCTCCCTGTTTGTTCTACCTCTCTGCTCTTTTTTGTCACACAACTCTCTCTCTCACTCTAACACACACACACACACACACACACACACACACACACACACACACACACACACACATACACACACACACACACACACACACACACACACACACACACAACAGGAGGCTGCTGAGTGGAGGACGGTTTATAATAATGTCTGGACCGGAGCGAATGGAATGGTATCGAAATTGATTTATTTGATACAATACCGCTCATTCCACTCCAGCCATTACCACGTGTCCGTCTTCCTCGATGAAGGTGCCACCAACTCAATGTAGCGCACAAACCTTTCACTGCCACCACGCTCTGTCTGTGTGTGTGGGGGTCCTGTGGTTGAGTCAAGCAGGCTATAGCAGCTACAGGTGGCTAGGTTGTTTGGTGACCCTCTGTGAGATATGCTAATGTCTATGGTGGTGTTGAATAGAGGCGTACTGCTTGTCTGTCTCTTTCCATCAGTAACACTGAACCACACAGACACACAGAGGGGCCCAGACATAGCATCAAAATGAATCAAATTCTCATTCAATGCTCATTCATTCGCATTCAAAGCACTGCGACTTAGTGAGTGGACTGGTGGCCACAACCATTCACTTGGATGTATCACATGGATGGTCACAGTTAGGTGTTTCCTCAGTGTTCTAAACATGCAGCCGATTCTGTTGTGTCACCATATTGGGTGGACAAACAAAGTACTAATAGATTTAGGAGCCATTTCCTCTCTAATTAGAGGAGGTGGGGGTCAAACACACACATCATTCAGCCCACTGACCATGCAGCTTTGCTGAAACCCATGGACGTATGCCACTATCCAGACATTCACATCAGTACCACAAGATAGCAGGGTTAGAGATTGGGAATTTGGCAAATGATTTACTTGACTTATTCATTTAAGCTATTAGTCGAGCAAAGACACCCTCAATCAGACAATGTTTTGTGGATTTGTTTTGGTATGTTTTCTTTCATGCTAAAGCAGGTGGAAACATTATAATTAGGATGAGCATTTTACAGCATTTGTCTGGTATGACTTCCACTATGAACAAATCAACATGTCTCCCTTTTCAAGGAGAGATTAAACAAGAATCCATTTGTTGATGTGATGATCACAGGGGAAATTGACTAAGACTACTGTCACCTTCTGCACTGCTCTCCCCACAGACCAAAACGATCAAACAGGGCAATCTAGATGGTTTTTCCCACCTTTATTTTAGCAGAGAGTCCCATTGAGACAAATGCCTCTTTTCCAAGGGAGCCCTGCATGGACACAATTTATAAAAATGTCCACATATACAATACTACAGGCAAACACATTCATCAACAACGAGCTCCTTCACGAACAACTTGAGCTGCCCTGGAGGCACCAGAGCATCAAGGTGCAGAGTGCTCTGCAGATCATTCCACAAACGGGGCGCAAACAATCTGAATGCAGATTGACCTAATTCTGTAGAGATCAACTGGACCTCTAGAGTTAACCATGCATGTGATCGGGTATGGTGACTCATATGTCGGTAATTTAACAATGAAGTAAAGTATGGAGGAAGTTTGCAGCAACCCTGTATGATTGTTGATGTGTGACAGATATTATAATTGAGCATTATTATTGTTGTAATATTGCCGGAGTAGATTGTAAGAATAGAAGTGGCCGGACGGCACTGACTTGATGGAATCTCATGATTAGGTCATAGTGCAGTGGCTTGATGGAATCTCATGATTATAATGCAGTGTCTTGCATAAGTTTTCACCCACCTTGGCAATTTTCCTATTTTGTTGCATTACAACCTGGAATTAAAATAGATTTTGGGGGGGATTTATAATTTGATTTACACAACATGCCTACCACTTTGAAGATGCAAAATAATTTTTATTGTGAAACAAACAAGAAATAAGACAAAAAACTGAACTTGAGCAAGCATAACTATTCACGCCTAAGTCAATACTTTGTAGAGCTACCTTTGGCAGCAATTACAGCTGCAAGTCTCTTGGGGTATGTCTCTATAAGCTTGGCACATCTAGCCACTGGGAGTTTTGTCCATTCTTCAAGGAAAAACTCCTTCAAGTATGGATGGGTTCTGCTGGTGTACAGCAATCTTTAAGTCATTCCACAGATTCTCAATTGGATTGAGGTCTGGGCTTTGACTAAGCCATCCCAAGATATTTAAATGTTTTCCCTTAAACCACTGAAGTGTTGCTTTAGCAGTATGCTTCGGGTCATTGTCCTGCTGGAAGATGAACCTCCGTCCCAGTAGCAAATGTCTTGAAGACTGACACAGGTTTCTCTCAAGAATTTGCCCATATTTAGCGCCATCCATCATTCCTTCAAGTCTGACCGGTTTCCCAGTCCCTGCCGATGAAAGACATCCCCACAGCATGATGCTGTCACCACCATGCTTCACTGTGGGGATGGACTTCTCGGTGTGATGAGAGGTGTCAGTGACAAGCAATGTCTTTTTTCTGGCCACTCTTCCATAAAGCCCAGCTCTGTGGAGTGTACGGCTTAAAGTTGTCCTATGGACAGATACTCCAATTTCTGCTGTGGAGCTTTGCAGATCCTTCAGGGTTATCTTTGGTGTCTTTGTTGCCTCTCTGATTAATACCCTCCTTTCATGGTCCGTGAGTTTTGGTGGGTGGCACTCTCTTGGCAGGTTGTTGTGGTGCTATATTCTTTCCATTTTTTAAATCATGGATTTAATGGTGCTTTGTGGGATGTTTAAAGTTTCAGATATTTTTTTATAATCCAACCCTGATCTGTACTTCTCCACAACTTTGTCCCTGACCTGTTTGGAGAGCTCCTTGGTCTTCCTGGTGCTGCTTGCTTGGTGGTGCCTCTTGCTTAGTGGTGTTGCAGACTCTGGGGCCTTTCAGAACAGGTGTATATATACTGAGATCATGTGACACTTAGATTGCAAACAGGTGGACTTTATTTAACTATTTATGTGACTTCTGAAGGTAATTGGTTGCACCAGATCTTATTTAGGGACTTCATAGCAAAGGGGGTGAAGACATGCACAAACCACTTTTCCGTTTTTTATTTTTTATAATTTTTTGAAACAAGTTAGATTTTACATTTCACTTCACCAATTTGGACTATTTTGTGTATGTCCATTACACGAAATCCAAATAAAAATATATTTAAATGACAGGTTGTAATGCAACAAAATAGGAAAAACGCCAAAGGGGATGAATACTTTTTGGAAGGCACTGTATTGAGGTAATGATGGCTAATGTTTATCACACTCCATTAAGTAAGAGGTGAGAGTATGGACCTTTTTTGTTAATATCTCCAGTTTATTATCGGATTTCCTGTGATTATAACACATAACACTCCTTTGACAATCATTTATTTGTAGAAAATAGAGTTGAGCCCGCTCCAGATTCCACCCTTATCTGAGGAGTATTGATTGGCAGCAGAGTAAACAGTCACTTAGCTCTATGAGGATTATTTCTCTGCACCTATCTGATTCAATCTTGTCGTGAATTTTTTTTGACCTGAAACTCCTTGATAAGTGGGACTCAGTTTAGCTCCCAAAGCTACCTTTACAAAAAAATCACGTGAAAACAACTTGTGAAAAAACACCCGAATCACAGAAATAACATGTGAACAAATCACATCTGCAAAATGTCACGTGAAAACGTATGAAGTTTCACATTCTTCTTTTTCCACATGACTCAGACAGATGTGGTTTCCCCAACATTTCACATGTGATATTATACATTTCACGTTCGCATGTGTAACTGCCAAGAGTACAACCCAGGTGTCCCACAGGAGAAGCCAACATCGTATCCCTTTCCTGCAGTCAAAGGACCTAGTGGCCTGATGGATAAAATGTTCTTAACATTTTCATAATTTCTATCATTAATAAACATAAAACAATTTAAGCCGCTGACAATTCAGTGTTTCTATGCCAAACGGTTTTATTATATTTCAGTCTTCTGTGATGTATATAAAGTGCAATATTGAGATGCAAACACAACACTTAATACATTTAAACTCTATATCTGACATGGTACAGGTGTCTTCTTCTTTTTTAAGAGCATTACCATGTGTGTGAGGTGTATACTTTTGTTTCAAAGTAGATTTGTTTAAGACTAACAAGAAACACTCTGTGTGACCCTGATTTAGCCCACTGCAGTGAAAGGTTACGCATTAGACAAAACTCATTTTGAAGTCGCAGGCGGGGCTACCTCATCATGTGACCATGAGCAACCATGACCGACTTATATCTGCTACACCTTCACATGTGCATTTTCACAATGTAATGTCAACTAGGACTGTCAAACGATTCAAACTTTGTTTTGACTTTATCACAGGATTTGCTGCATAATTTGCTGTAATTGTAATTTTTTTTTATTATACAAAAAGCTTTACAAGAATATAGTCGTCTTGATTTTGTCCAAAATAACAGTCAACAATATCAGGTACATTGATAAAGCACACTTTCTTTAACCTCAGTCAACTTGTTTTTAGCTGTACACGTTATGTATTTGGGATGTTTTCAGTGCATTTTGACCACTTTCAGAAAATGCGATTAAAATAAATGTCCTACACTAAAATGACTAAAAAGTTAACTTGAGTTACATGTTAAACAGGATCAATAAGAACACTTGGAGAACACTTAGAGAGCACTTAGACAACACTTGAAGAACACTTAGAGAGCACTTAGAGAGCACTTGGAGAGCACTTAGAGAGCACTTGGAGAGCACTTAGAGAACACTTGGAGAGCACTTAGAGAACATTTGGAGAGCACTTCGAGAACACTTGGAGAGCACTTAGAGAACACTTAGAGAGCACTTGGAGAGCACTTGGAGAGCACTTAGAGAACACTTAGAGAGCACTTGGAGAGCACTTAGAGAACACTTGGAGAGCACTTGGAGAGCACTTAGAGATCACTTAGAGAGCACTTAGAGAACACTTAGAGAGCACTTAGAGAGCACTTAGAGAACACTTAGAGAGCACTTAGAGAACACTTGGAGAGCACTTAGAGAACACTTAGAGAGCACTTAGAGAACACTTGAGAGCACTTAGAGAACACTTAGATAGCACTTAGAGAACACTTAGAGAACACTTAGAGAACACTTAGAGAACACTTAGAGAACACTTAGAGAGCTTCTCTGTTCTTTTCACTTGACTTCTTCCAACGGTCACTGACCAACGAATGAAGAAGGGAGGCCTGCGCCTGCAGCAGTAACACTCTGAATGGATGGCTCAGAAATAAGAAATTGTCATTTTTAACACACTTTAATTATTATACGCAGGTTGGTTAAGTTACATTTTTACAAAATTGCATTACATCATTTGCAATTCCATATGTGGAAAGAAAAACTGCTACTGCAACATGTTAATTAACACAATTAACACAATTAACACAATTCATGCGGAGCTTTTCTAACATGATATAGGTTTTACTGTCACATACACCAGACAGGTACAGTGTAATGTGTTGTTTTACAGGGTCAGTCATAGTAGTATGATAGGTGTTGTTTTACAGGGTCAGTCATAGTAGTATAATAGGTGTTGTTTTACAGGGTCAGTCATAGTAGTATGATAGGTGCAGTGTAATGTGTTGTTTTACAGGGTCAGTCATAGTAGTATGATAGGTACAGTGTAATGTGTTGTTTTACAGGGTCAGTCATAGTAGTATGATAGGTACAGTGTAATGTGTTGTTTTACAGGGTCAGTCATAGTAGTATGATAGGTGTTGTTTTACAGGGTCAGCCATAGTAGTATGATAGGTGTTGTTTTACAGGGTCAGCCATAGTAGTATGATAGGTGTTGTTTTACAGGGTCAGCCATAGTAGTATGATAGGTGCAGTGTAATGTGTTGTTTTACAGGGTCAGTCATAGTAGTATGATAGGTGTTGTTTTACAGGGTCAGTCATAGTAGTATGATAGGTGTTGTTTTACAGGGTCAGTCATAGTAGTATGATAGGTGCAGTGTAATGTGTTGTTTTACAGGGTCAGTCATAGTAGTATGATAGGTGTTGTTTTACAGGGTCAGTCATAGTAGTATGATAGGTGTTGTTTTACAGGGTCAGTCATAGTAGTGTGATAGGTGTTGTTTTACAGGGTCAGTCATAGTAGTATGATAGGTGTTGTTTTACAGGGTCAGCCATAGTAGTGTGATAGGTGTTGTTTTACAGGGTCAGTCATAGTAGTATGATAGGTGTTGTTTTACAGGGTCAGTCATAGTAGTATGATAGGTGTTGTTTTACAGGGTCAGTCATAGTAGTATGATAGGTGTTGTTTTACAGGGTCAGTCATAGTAGTATGATAGGTGTTGTTTTACAGGGTCAGTCATAGTAGTATGATAGGTGTTGTTTTACAGGGTCAGTCATAGTAGTATGATAGGTGCAGTGTAATGTGTTGTTTTACAGGGTCAGTCATAGTAATATGATAGCTGCAGTGAAATGTGTTGCCATAGTAGTACAGCAACCCTGGAGCAAATTAGGGTTAAGTGCCTTGATCAAGGGCACATAGGCAGATTTTTCACCTTATCGGCTCAGGTATTTGAACCAGCAACCTTTCAGTTATTGGCCCAACAGTTTAACCGCTAGTCTACCTGCCGTCCTATGTGAAACTGTAAATGTGTTTTTAACATGTGATAATAAAATTCCATATATGAAAGAGAAATTTTCACATGGGGATCTGATTTTTTCTTAAGGTTATAGTCTAGGCTTTAGCCCAGAGGGATAATGCAGTCTTGAGTTAAACACAGGACCTTGCTGCGATACTTAGTGATTCTAGTTGCTCTACTCCTCTCTCCTCCTCCACCCCTTCATCCCTCCCTCTCTCCTCCTCCACCCCTTCATCCCTCCCTCTCTCCTCCTCCACCCCTTCATTCCCCCCTCTCTCCACTCCCACCCCTTCATTCCTCTGTCCCTTCACTCCTCTGTCCAGATTGGCTCATTATACTGACTGAGTGAGGCCTCCGGATCTTTGAACCAGAGCTAATCAATATTAGGAGCCAGTATTGGAGCTAATGATTGGGGGACTTTAATCTCCACTGATAAGGTATGTAGATGGTGACAAAAAAAAAAACTTAGACATGCTGGCACACACACACACACGCACACACACACGCACACGCACACGCACACGCACACACACACACACACACACACACACACACACACACACACACACACACACACACACACACACACACACACACACACACACAAACATGATAAATGTCAATGTGTTACAGCAGTCCTGATACAGGAAACTACCAAAGTAAAGGAAACACCAACATAAAGTGTCTTAATAGGGTGTTGGGCCACAACAAGCCACCAGAAATGACATAATTTGGTGTTTTGTTAATGGTGGTGGAAAATGTCACAGCTCCAGAATCACCCATAAGTGTTCAGTTGGGTTGAAATCTGGTGACTGAGATGGCCATGGCATGTGGTTTACATAAACGATACATACAAAAGTATGTGGACACCCCTTCAAATTAGTGGATTTGGCTATTTCAACCACACCCGTTGCTGACTGGTGTATAAAATTGAGCACACAGCCATGCGATCTCCATAGACAAACATTGGATGGCCTTACTGAAGAGCTTAGTGACTTTCAACGTGGTACCGCCATAGGGTGCCAACTTTCCAACATGTCAGTTCGTCAAATTTATGCCCTGCTAGAGCTGCCCCGGTCAACTGTAAGTGTTGTTATTGTGAAGTGGAAACATCTAGGAGCAACAACGGCTCAGCCGCGAAGTGACAAGCCACACAAGGGCACAGAATGGGACTGCCAATGTCATCACAAGAACTGTTCATCGGGAGCTTCATGAAATGGGTTTCCATGGCCGAGCAGCTGCACACAAGCCTAAGATCACCATGCGCAATGACAAGCGGTGGCTGGAGTGGTGTAAAGCTCGCCGCGATTGGACTCTGGAGAAATGGAAATACATTCTCTGGAGTGATGAATGACACTTCACCATCTGGCAGTCCGATGGACAAATCTGTGTTTGGCGGATGCCAAGAGAACGCTACTGGCCCAAATGTTATTTTATTTATATTTTTATTTCACCTTTATTTAACCAGGGAGGCTAGTTGAGAACAAGTTCTCCTTTACAACTGCGACCTGGCCCATATAAAGCAAAGCAGTGCGACAGAAACAACAACACAGAGTTACACATGGAATAAACAAGCGTACAGTCAATAACCCAATAGAAAAAAAGGAAAGTCTATATACATTGTGTGCAAATGGAGTAAGAAGGTAAGGCAATAAATAGGTCATAGTAGCAAAGTAATTTTAATTTAGCAGATTAACACTGGAGTGATAGATGAGCAGATGATGATGAGCAGATGGTGGTGTGTAAGTAGTGATACTGGTGTGCAAAAGAGAAGCAAAGTAAATAAAAATGATATGGGGATGAGGTAGTAAGATTGGGTGGGCTATTTACAGATGGACTATGTACAGCTGCAACGATCGGTTAGCTGCTCAGATATTTGATGTTTAAAGTTAGTGAGGGAAATGAGGGAAATGCATAGTGTCAACTGTAACGTTTGGTGGAATAATGGTCTGGCGCTGTTTTTCATGGTTCGGGTTAGGCCCCTTAGTTCCAGCAAAAGGAGGTCTTAACGCTACAGCATACAATGACATTCTAAACAATTCTGTGCTTCCAACTTTGTGGCAAGAGTTTGAGGAAGGAACTTTCCTGTTTCAGGAAGTTGCCCCTGTGCATAAAGCGAGGTCCAAACAGAATTGGTTTGTTGAGATCAGTGTGGAAGAAATTGACTGGCCTGCATAGAACCCTGACCTCAACACCATCAAACACCTTTGGGATGAATTGGAACGTTGACTGCGAGCCAGCCCTAATCGCCCAACATCAGTGCCAGACCTCACTAATGCTCTTGTAACTGAATGGAAGCAAGTCCCTGCAGTAATGTTCCAACATCTAGTGGAAAGCCTTCCCAGAAGGGTGGAGGCTGTTACAGCAGCAAAGGGTGGACAAACTCCATATTGATGCCCATGATTTTGGGATGATTTTCGGGATAGTGCAGTTACCTGTATAGTGCAGTAACCTGTATAGTGCAGTTACCTGTATAGTGCAGTAACCTGTATAGTGCAGTTACCTGTACAGTGCAGTAACCTGTACAGTGCAGTTACCTGTATAGTGCAGTAACCTGTACAGTGCAGTAACCTGTACAGTGCAGTTACCTGTACAGTGCAGTTACCTGTATAGTGCAGTAACCTGTACAGTGCAGTTACCTGTACAGTGCAGTTACCTGTACAGTGCAGTTACCTGTACAGTGCACTTACCTGTACAGTGCACTTACCCTTGAGATTTGTGATTGTATGTTTAATTTCTAATCCAGCATCTCTGAAAAAGTATTTTTAGAAAACACCGTGGATCACTTTCAAGTATTTGGACATTTCCTGTGCATTGTACAGTGAATAGCTGTGTCTTGTAATTTGTCCACAACTCTGTCTCTCTCTCTGCTATTGGCCACTCAGTCACATCTCTCCTGGTTTGTGATTGGAGGAAGGATTAAGATTAGGTCCAGGCTGCATTGAAAAGCACAGAGGTTCAGCTTTGTTTGAAAAGTCCCCCCCCCCCCCCATGCGCACACACACACACACACACACACACACACACACACACACACACACACACACACACACACACACACACACACACACACACACTAACAGCCCCCAGCCTTCCACCTCAAACAGATAGAATAGGGATTAGCTAGCAGAGATTTCGAAACAAGAGTAACGGCTTTTCCACTAGTCTCACACTGCAAAACAATATTCAGCTCAAATATCCCTTCGAAAATACGAAATATCCGTTTAGCGCAACGCCTAGAAAAATACATTGATGCAACCTTGAGTGCTGTAGCCCCAAGAGCATAGTCTATTTAATCATTTGAAAGAAATAACTTTGTCTCCTTAGAAATGTGCCAATTGGTCATTTGATATATCATGTGGTCAAAGAAAACAAAGTTAGAAGCAAGAATTAGTCTCTATAAAATCATGCATGTAGGATCCATGAACATGTATTTGTTTTGTGTTAAAACCTGCAGTAATCTGTGTATGGGATATTCAATCAACTGTAAGAACTGTAAACTAGGACAGTAGGCTTCCTAGAATCTGGTTTATGTAGTCGGGTACTTTGGTAATTAATGGCAGAAACAGCAGGATAGTTTAGTACCTTGGTACCTACTGGTAGAAGCAGCAGGATAGTTTAGCGCCTTGGTACCTACTGGTAGAAACAGCAGGACAGCTTGGTAGCTTGGTACCTACTGGTAGAAACAGCAGGATAGTTTAGTACCTTGGTACCTACTGGTAGAAACAGCAGGATAGTTTAGTACCTTGGTACCTACTGGTAGAAACAGCAGGATAGTTTAGTACCTTGGTACCTACTGGTAGAAACAGCAGGACAGGTTGGTACCTTGGTACCTACTGGTAGAAACAGCAGGATAGTTTAGTACCTTGGTACCTACTGGTAGAAACAGCAGGATAGTTTAGTACCTTGGTACCTACTGGTAGAAACAGCAGGACAGGTTGGTACCTTGGTACCTACTGGTAGAAACAGCAAGATGGTTTAGTACCTTGGTACCTACTGGTAGAAACAGCAGGATAGTTTAGTACCTTGGTATCTACTGGTAGAAAGAGCAGGATAGTTTAGTACCTTGGTACCTACTAGTAGAAACAGCAGGACAGTTTGGTACCTTGGTACCTACTGGTAGAAACAGCACGATAGTTTAGTACCTTGGTACCTACTGTTAGAAACAGTAAGATGGTTTAGTACCTTGGTACCTAAAGGTAGAAACAGCAGGATAGTTTAGTACCTTGGTACCTACAGGTAGAAATAGCAGGATAGTTTAGTACATTGGCAGCTACTGGTAGAATGAGCAAGACAGTTTGGTAACTTGGTACCTACTGGTAGAAACAGCAAGATAGTTTAGTACCTTGGTACCTACTGGTAGAAACAGCAAGATGGTTTAGTACCTTGGTACCTACTGGTAGAAACAGCAGGATAGTTTATTACCTTGGTACCTACTAGTAGAAACAGCAGGATAGTTTAGTGCCTTGGTACCTACTGGTAGAAACAGCAGGATAGTTTAGTATCGTGGTACCTACTGGTAGAAACAGCAGGATAGTTTAGTTTCTTGGTACCTACTGGTAGAAACAGCAGGATAGTTTAGTACCTTGGTACCTACTGGTAGAAACAGCAGGATAGTTTAGTTTCTTGGTACCTACTGGTAGAAACAGCAGGATAGTTTAGTACCTTGGTACCTACTGGTAGAAACAGCAGGATAGTTTAGTACCTTGGTACCTACTGGTAGAAACAGCAGGATAGTTTAGTACCTTGGTACCTACTGGTAGAAACAGCAGGATAGTTTAGTACCTTGGTACCTACTGGTAGAAACAGCAGGATAGTTTAGTACCTTGGTACCTACTGGTAGAAACAGCAGGATAGTTTAGTACATTGGTACCTACTGGTAGAAACAGCAGGACAGTTTGGGTACTTGGTACCTACTGGTAGAAACATCAAGATAGTTTAGTACCTTGGTACCTACAGGTAGAAACAGCAGGATAGTTTGTGTACTTGGTACCTACTGGTAGAAACAGCAGGACAGTTTGGTACCTTGGTACCTACTGGTAGAAACAGCAGGATAGTTTAGTACCTTGGTATCTACTGGTACAAACAGCAAGATAGTTAGTGCCTTGGTACCTACTGGTAGAAACAGCAAGATAGTTTAGTACCATGGTACCTACTGGTAGAAACAGCAGGATAGTTTAGTACCTTGTTACCTACTGGTAGAAACAGCAGGATAGTTTAGTACCTTGGTACCTACTGGTAGAAACAGCAACATAGTTTAGTACCTTGGTACCTACTGGTTGAAACAGCAAGATAGTTTGGGTACTTGGTACCTACTGGTAGAAACAGCAGGACAGTTTGGGTACTTGGTACCTACTGGTAGAAACAGCAGGATAGTTTGGGTACTTGGTACCTACTGGTAGAAACAGCAGGATAGTTTGGGTACTTGGTACCTACTGGTAGAAACAGCAAGATAGTTTGGGTTCTTGGTACCTACTGGTAGAAAGAGCAGAACAGTTTGGTACCTTGGTACCTACTGGTAGAAACAGCAGGATAGTTTAGTACCTTGGTACCTACTGGTAGAAACAGCAGGATAGTTTAGTTTCTTGGTACCTACTGGTAGAAACAGCAGGACAGTTTGGGTACTTGGTACCTACTGGTATAAACAACAGGTTAGTTTAGTACCTTGGTACCTACTGGTAGAAACAGCAGGTTAGTTTGGTACCTTGGTACCTACTGGTAGGAACAGCAGGATAGTTTAGTACCTTGGTACCTACTGGTAGAAACAGCAGGATAGTTTAGTACCTTGGTACCTACTGGTAGAAACAACAGGTTAGTTTGGTACCTTGGTACCTACTGGTAGAAACAACAGGATAGTTTAGTACCTTGGTACCTACTTGTAGAAACAGCAGGATAGTTTAGTACCTTGGTACCTACTGGTAGAAACAACAGGATAGTTTAGTACCTTGGTACCTGCTGGTAGAAACAGCAGGATGGTTTAGTACCTTGGTACCTACTGGTAGAAACAGCAGGATAGTTTAGTATCTTGGTACCTACTGGTAGAAACAGCAGGTTAGTTTGGTTGTTTGGTACCTACTGGTAGAAACAACAGGTTTGTTTTGTACCTTGGTACCTACTGGTAGAAACAGCAGGTTAGTTTAGTACCTTGGTAACTACTGGTAGAAACAACAGGTTAGTTTAGTACCTTGGTACCTACTGGTAGAAACAGCAGGTTAGTTTAGTACCTTGGTACCTACTGGTAGAAACAGCAGGTTAGTTTAGTACCTTGGTACCTACTGGTAGAAAGAACAGGTTAGTTTAGTACCTTCGTACCTACTGGTAGAAACAGCAGGTTCGTTTAGTACTTTGGTACCTACTGGTAGAAACAGCAGGTTAGTTTGGTACCTTGGTACCTACTGGTAGAAACAGCAGGTTAGTTTCGTACCTTGGTACCTACTGGTAGAAACAGCAGGTTAGTTTGGTACCTTGGTACCTACTGGTAGAAACAGCAGGTTAGTTTAGTACCTTGGTACCTACTGGTAGAAACAGCAGGTTAGTTTAGTACCTTGGTACATACTGGTAGAAACAGCAGGATAGTTTGGTACTTTGATACCTAATGGTAGAAACAGCAGGATAGTTTGGTACCTTGGTACCTACTGGTAGAAACAACAGGTTAGTTTGGTACTTTGATACCTACTGGTAGAAACAACAGGTTAGTTTGGTACTTTGATACCTACTGGTAGAAACAGCAGGATAGTTTGGTACTTTGATACCTACTGGTAGAAACAGCAGGTTAGTTTGGTACTTTGATACCTAATGGTAGAAATTGGTAGATTGACCTACAGTTCCGGCCAAATGTATTGGCACCATTGCACTTTTCTGAAGTAATTCCCTATTTCTTCTCAAATAAGATTTTACTTTGGGTCTCCACACATTGTTATGGTCCTTTCAAAATTTCAGATCCATTTTTGTTTTTGGAAACTTGTGTTATTAACAATTTTAATTTAGAAAATACTTTTTCCCACTCTTCAGCTGAAACATGCTCCAATTCTACAATGTTAGAGAGGTGCCTTCGACCAGCTGCTGTTTTCAGACCTTGTCATAGGTTTTTCATTGGACTCTGGGCTCAACGATGGCCACTCCTAAACCGTCCAGAATTTCTTCTTGAACCATCCCTGGGTGTTTTTTGTTTGGTGTTTGGTGTAGTTGTCCTGATGGAAGACCCACGACCTTCGAGGGATACCCATTTTTTGGACAATACTAAACATTCCATGATGCCCTGCCCATGTTCAAGGTCCCCAGTAGCAGAGGCAGCAAAGCAACCCCACAGCGTTATTTAAACCTCCCCCATCATTATTTAAACCATCTTTGATTGTAGGGTGTTCTTTCCTTTCAACTCTTCATTTGGGCGTCAGTAAATATAATAAATATAAATATAGCGAAGCTTTTTATTGCCAAAAGGGCTGTTTTTTTTTGTTCAAATGAATTCATTGTGAATTATTTAAGAAAAGTGCAGTGGTGCCAATACATGGCAGGAACTGTAGCTCTGTGTTTAATATTATAATCAGTGGCCACTGTTATGGAGTGAGAAGCTGGCATGTTCATCAGCAGTCCCCAGCAAACAGAATAAAAAGATAGCAGGAGAAATGCACCAGGACAATTAGAATATGATGATGGTAATGAAACACCCTTCCCAAAGCTACTCCTCGTACATATAGTACATCATTTGGGAGGCCCATGGATCAATCAGACCAACAACTCTGATGTAAACAACAGCGTATCCCTTAATGGTCACTCTAAGGGCTTCTGGAAAGTAAGCTGATCCTAGATCTGTGCCAATGGGAAAGTCATAGTGACGTTTATATTGTTTTTCTGTAGACTTTAACCTCATTAGCAGACTAATCTGCATCTTAACTCCGGTTGTTTGCCAACAGTGTTAGAGGTTAGTCAGTTCACTCCACACAGAGAGAGGGTATATAATCCTGAAACACACACATGCAAGCACACACACGTTCGCAAGCACGCAAGCACACACACACACACACACTCCACCAACGGTGTGAAAAATATATGTTTTTACTTGAGTTGATTCAACATTTCAATGTTCTCCACTCAAGGCTCTGACTCTTTATGCTGAAGTCTCTCTCGATGAGTGACTGTTGCACGTACTTGTTGAAATGTGATGAAATCATGTAGGAGAATTTTCTCACCACACATTGAGATGGTCATAAACTCTGCTAGCTGTCACACTGGACAGCAGACAGAGGAGCTGGCAGCCAACCGTTTACACTGCTTTTCACACGCTCTCTTTCCTTGCCTCTCTCTATCTCACTCAATTCAATTAATTTTAAGGGGCTTTATTGGCCTGGGAAACATATGTTTACATTGTCAAAGTAAGTGAAATGGGAAATAAACAAAAGTTAAATAAACAATAAAAAATTAGCAGTAAACATTACACTCACAGAAGTTCCAAAATAAAGACGTTTCAAATGTCGTGTTATTGTAAAGGGTCGATATGCAGCAGGTGGGACGGAGTCAGGCGCAGGACACCGAGGATGAGTAATAACGGACTTTTACTCAAAACGTCAACAAAATAAGTTCCACGCAGGGAAAACAATCCAGCTTACAAAATAGTAGCGACAGCTAAACACAGAACAAACACGCACAAAACCACGTGGGAACCAGAGGGTTAAATAGGAAATAAATAATAATGTCATGGAAACCAGGTGTGTACAATAAAGACAAAACAAATGGACAATGAGACGTAGATCGGTGGCGGCTAGAAAACCGGTGACGTCGACCGCCGAACGCCGCCCGAACAAGGAGAGGCACCAACTTCGGCGGAAGTCGTGACAATTATGTCCTTATACAGTGTAACGATGTGCAAATAGGGAAAAAAGGGAAAATCAATAAAAAATAAATATGAGTTGTGTTTATAATGGTGTTTGTTCTTCACTGGTTGCCCTTTTCTTGTGGCAACAGCTCACAAATCTTGCTGCTGTGATGGCACACTGTGT
This sequence comes from Oncorhynchus clarkii lewisi, assembly GCF_045791955.1. Taxonomy (NCBI): domain Eukaryota; kingdom Metazoa; phylum Chordata; class Actinopteri; order Salmoniformes; family Salmonidae; genus Oncorhynchus; species Oncorhynchus clarkii. The sequence goes on along the minus strand of NC_092147.1, from coordinate 82,972,934 downwards.
TATTTCACCCAGTAGATATGGGAGTTTATCAATATTTGATTTGCTTTCAAATTCTTTGTGGGTCTGTGTAATCTGAGGGAAATATGTGTCTCTAATATGGTCACATATTTGGCAGAAGGTTAGGAAGTGCATATCAGTCTACATCTCATTTTGTGGGCAGTGTGCACATAGCCTGTCTTCTCTTGAGAGCCACGTCTGCCTACGGCGGCTTTTCTCAATAGCAAGGCTTCGCTCACTGAGTCTATATATATAGTCAAAGCTTTCCTTAAGTTTGGGTCAGTCACAGTGGTCAGGTATTCTGCCGCTGTCTACTCTCTGTTTAGGGCCAAATAGCATTCTAGATTGCTCTGTGTTCTTGTTGATTCTTTCCAATGTGTTAGGTAATTATAAATTAAATAAAAAAAATTTAAAAAATTAAATATAAATAAAATAATATAAATATTAGCTTTTAGTTTTTCTCATGATTTGGTTGGGTCTAATTGTGTTGCTGTCCTGGGGCTCTGTGAGGTGGGTTTGTATTTGTGAACAGAGCCCCAGGACCAGCTTGCTTAGAGGAATCTTCCCCAGGATCATCTCTCTGTAGGTGATGGCTTTGTTAAGGAAGGTTTGGGAATCGCTTCCTTTTAGATGGTTGTAGAATTGAATGGGTTTTTCTGGATTTGGATAATTAGTGGGTATCGGCCTAATTCTGCTCTGCATGTGTTATTTGGTGTTTAACATTGTACACAGAGGATTTTTTTTTGCAGAAATCTTCATGCAGAGTCTCAATTTGGTGTTTGTCCCATTTTGTGAATTATTGGTTGGTGAGCGGTGAGCAGACCCCAGACTTCTCTCACTCTCTTTTTCTCATACGCTCTCTCTCTCTCACTCTCTGCTCTTTGTCTCTGTCTCTTTCTATTTCCCCCTCTCTCTCTATCTCTCTCTCCCTCTTATCTCCCTTTCTGCTCTCTCTGTCTCTCTCTGCTCTCTCTGTCTCTCTCACTATCTCCCTCTTCTCTCCCTATCTCTCTCTGTCTCTCTCGGTCTCTCTCTGCTCTCTCTCTCTGTCTCTCTCTGTCGCTCTCACTATCTCCCTCTTCTCTCCCTCTCTCTCTCTGTCTCTCTCCTCTCTATCTGTCTCTCTCTCTCTCTGCTCTCTCTGTCACTCTCTGTCTCTCTGTCTCTCTGTCTCTCTCACTATCTCCCTCTTCTCTCCCTATCTCTCCCTGTCTCTCTCTGCTCTCTCTGTCTCGCTCACTATCTCCCTCTTCTCTCCCTATCTCTCTCTGCTCTCTCTGCTCTCTCTGTCTCTCTCTGTCTCTCACTATCTCCCTCTCAATTCAATTCAATTCAAGGGGCTTTATTGGCATGGGAAACATGTGTTAACATTGCCAAAGCAAGTGAGGTAGATAATGTACAAAAGTGAAATAAACAATAAAAATTAACAGTAAACATTACACATACAGATATTTCAAAACAATAAAGACATTTTAAAATGTTATATTATACATATATATATATATATATATATTGTTACAACACTGTGTATATATATACAGTGTTGTAACAATGTACAAATAGTTAAAGAACACAAGAGAAAATAAATAAGCATAAATATGGGTTGTATTTACAATGGTGTTTGTTCTTCACTGGTTGTCCTTTTCTTGTTGCAACAGGTCACAAATCTTGCTGCTGTGATGACACACTGTGGTATTTCACCCAGTAGATATGGGAGTTTATCAAAATTGGATTTGTTTTCGAATTATTTGTGGATCTGTGTAATCTGAGGGAAATATGTATCTCTAATATGGTCATACGTTGGACAGGAGGTTAGGAAGTGCAGCTCAGTTTCCACCTCATTTTGTGGGCACTGTGCACATAGCCTGTCTTCTCTTGAGAGCCAGGTCTGTCTACGGCGGCCTTTCTCAATAGCAAGGCTATGCTCACTAAGTCTGTACATAGTCAAAGCTTTCCTTAAGTTTGGGTCAGTCACAGTGGTCAGGTATTCTGCCACTGTGTACTCTCTGTGTAGGGCCAAATAGCATTCTAGTTTGCTCTGTTTTTTTGTTAATTCTTTCCAATGTGTCAAGCATTTATCTTTTTGTTTTCTCATGATTTGGTTGAGTCTAATTGTGCTGCTGTCCTGGGGCTCTGTGAGGTGTGTTTGTGTTTGTGAACAGAGCCCCAGGACCAGCTTGCTAAGGGGACTCTTCTCCAGGTTCATCTCTCTGTAGGTGATGGCTTTGTTATGGAAGGTTTGGGAATCGCTTCCTTTTAGGTGGTTATAGAATTTAACTGCTCTTTTCTGGATTTTGATAATTAGTGGGTATCAATCTCTCTCCCCCCTCTCTCTCTGCTCTCTGTCTCTTCTCTCTGTCTCATTCTATTACCCTCTCTCTCGCTCTCTCCTCTCTCTCCCTCTCTCTCCTTCTATCTCCCTCTGCCTCTCTCTCTGCTCTCTCTGTCTCTCTGTCTCTTTCACTATCTCCCTCTTCTCTCCCTCTCTCTCTGCTCTCTGTCTCTGTCTCTTTTCTCTGTCTCATTATATTACCCTCTCTCTCTCGCTCTCTCTCTCTCTTTCTCTCTCTCTCTCTCTCTCTCGCTCTCTCTCTCTCTCTCTCTCTCTCTCTCTCTCTCTCTCTCTCTCTCTCTCTCTCTCTCTCTCTCTCTCTCTCACTCTCTCTCTCACTCTCTCTCTCTGCACTGTGAGTTGAAGCCACCAAGGAGGGGTCAAAAGGTACACACACTATCGTGGACCTGTGCACTGGAGGCTCTGCACGCACGTTTGGCTCCAGTTTGTCCAATCAGACGGTCGCTTTGTGAAAAGGCCATTGAATGGATCAGCGTCATGGAGCCCAATGCAAAGAGACAGATCAGAGAAAGAGAGAGAACCTAAACCCAGCCATGGATGTGTGTGTGTGTGTGTGTGTGTGTGTGTGTGTGTGTGTGTGTGTGTGTGTGTGTGTGTGTGTGTGTGTCAGCATGTGGTCCACTTCCAGTAAGTAGCTGTGGATTACGTGACACTTCCTCTGACGTGTTGACACCACCACATAGCACATCCTGACACATCCTGACACACACACACACACACACACGCACACACACACACACACACACACACACACACACACACACACACACACACACACACACAAGCACACCTCCAGCACCACTGAGCGCTGCCGCAAGGAACAAAATGGCAAAAACAAACATGCACGCAAGCATACTGTGTACACACAAAGTCCCTGTTTGCCTTTAATAAGACGGTGACATGGAAAGAGACAGCTGGTCAAAATAGAGAGACCAGGCAGGTGGCTTGTTTACTAAGAGCTGTGACTATCTGTCAACCTTTTATCTCAGAATTTAACCATGGTGATAAAATTCACACGGCTGGTATTTTTGCACGTGTCTGTCTACCAGAAAGTGTGCATCCTTTCTATATACGGTGCATTCGGAAAGTATTCAGACCCCTTGACTTTTCCCACATTTTGTTATCTTACTGTCTTATTTTAATATATTTATATATATATATATATATATTTTATCCCCTGATCAATCTATACACAATACCTCATAATGACAAAGCAAAAACAGTTTTTAGACATTTTTGCAAATGTATAAAAAGTTAAAAACAGAAATACCTTATTTACATAAGTATTCAGACCCTTTGCTATGAGACTCGAAATTGAGCTCAGGTGCATCCTGTTTCCATTGATCATCCTTGATATGTTTCTACAACTTGATTGGAGTCCACCTGTGGTAAATTCTATTGATTGGACATGATTTGGAAAGGCACACACCTGTCTATATAAGGTCCCGCAGTTGACTGTGTACGTCAGAGCAAAAACCAAGCCATGAGGTCGAAGGAATTGTCCATAGAGCTCAGAGACCGGATGTTGTCGAGGCACGGATCTGGAGAAGGGTACCAAAACATTTCTGCAGCAACGCAGGTCCCCAAGAACACAGTGGCCTCAAACATTCTTAAATGGAAGAAGTTTGGAACCACCAAGACTCTTCCTGGAGCTGACCGCCCGGCCAAACTCAGCAATCGAGGGAGAAGGGCCTTGGTCAGGGAGGTGACCTAGAACCCAATGGTCACGCTGACAGAGCTCCAGAGTTCCTCTGTGTAGATGGGAGGACCTTCCAGAAGGAAAACCATCTCTACACCACCAATCAGGTCTTTATGGTAGAGTGTCCCCCCCCCAAAAAAATCAACAAATTAACTGAAAATTCATTGAATACTGTAGTATGAATCAATAATATTCCAAGCTCTATACTACTCGTCAAACATAGAGAACTGATACTGCATACTGGTCATTGAGGTGGGCTTGGTGTGCGGTTAGGGGTATACTGGTCATTGAGGTGGGCTTGGTGTGGGGTTAGGGGTGTATTGGTCATTGAGGTGGGCTTGGTGTGGGGTTAGGGGTATACTGGTCATTGAGGTGGGCTTGGTGTGGGGTTAGGGGTATACTGGTCATTGAGGTGGGCTTGGTGTGGAGTTAGGGGTATACTGGTCATTGAGGTGGACTTGGTGTGGAGTTAGGGGTATACTGGTCATTGAGGTGGACTTGGTGTGGAGTTAGGGGTATACTGGTCATTGAGGTGGACTTGGTGTGGAGTTAGGGGTCTGTGGGTGGATTTGGACCAGCTCCAAATCGTATGGGAAATGTTATTTCATGAATATTATGTAAATCCAATACATTGAAATGGGTAATTTGGGTGCAATCAGCTTAATGTATCAGACTTCAACTTGTCTTTCAACAAAGAAAAAGTAGATATAATCTGTTTCTAACTACAGACACCATTTCAGAACAATCTGAGATGGTGGGTGTCATGACTTGCTGAAATGAAATGGAATGACCCGTCTGTTATCTCTGTCTCTCCAGCAAACTCAGATGTGTCTTAAGCTACAATAAAAAACTTAAAGGCACAGACCATACACTCATTCCCCATTTCAGACAACTCTGAGGCACACACGTAGAGACACACTTTGGCTCATCATGACTGGCTCAAACTACATATTATCTGCCAAGTGTTTCACCACAGGGACGCCATGTCTCCCTCGCTCCCTCCCTCTTTCCCTCCTTCTTTCTCTCTCTCTTTCTCTCCTTCTGTTTGGTGTTGTGTTATAGGAGATGTAAAGCAGCTGTGATGTTTTACAGTATCATTCATCTTCTCACTTAACTCCTAGTTTTCCCAGTACAGTAACACAGTTACAATGCACAGGGGGGGAAATATACACATTATATCTGTGAACCTTTAGCCGATCTCTCTCTCTCTCTCTCACCCCCCTCGCTCCCACTTTTATGTATCAGTCTTTCTCTCTCTCTCTCCCCCCTCTCTCCCACTTTTATGTATCAGTCTTTCTCTCTCTCTCTCCCCCCTCTCTCCCACTTTTATGTATCAGTCTTTCTCTCTCTCTCTCCCCCCTCTCTCCCACTTTTATGTATCAGTCTTTCTCTCTCTCTCTCTCTCTTTCTCTCTTTCTCTCTTTCTCTCTCTCTCTCCCCCCTCTCTCCCACTTTTATGTATCAGTCTTTCTCTCTCTCTCTCCCCCCTCTCTCCCACTTTTATGTATCAGTCTTTCTCTCTCTCTCTCCCCCCTCTCTCCCACTTTTACGTATCAGTCTCTCTCTCTCTCTCTCTCTCTCGCTCTCTTTCTATGTCTCGTGCAATCTCTGAACTATTGCACAATTAATCATGTAGGTCTAATTAAAGTTAGTGTCGGTATGCACAGAACTCTCTTTGGAAAGGCTCTCAGTAGGAATCTGAATAGCTGAACTCCTTTTGCCAAAATTCCCTTTTTAGGAAGAAAAGTTCTCTTTCAATTCCCTTTCTCCCTTTCTTTGTCTGTTGTGCTTCCGATGTCAGTAGCGGCCAGGTGAAGCAGGAACAGGGAGGTATGTGTGTGTGCATGTGCTTTATGTGTTTGTGTGAGCTGTATAGCCAGCCAGGGTCGCCGAGGCGGACAATGACTCTAAGGGTAAAAATGTGCCTTGGCTTAGTCTCCTGGTGTCTCTGGCATAGCATGCGACACACACACACACACACACACACACACACACACACACACACACACACACACACACACACACACACACACACACACACACACACACACACACACACACACACACACACACACACACACACACACACACACCCTGCTCCATTCTGCCATGTGTCTCCCCCACCACTAGGTGGTATGGGGGAGTAGAGTAAATAGGCAGGTTTATTAGGCAATAGCAATACTTGATTATCTTCTCATCTCATCTGCATTGACCAGGGTGGCTGTCCCAGGTCAGATGTAGAACAACATAATGAAAAGCCAAGGGGGGGTACACTAGGGGGGATACACTAGGGGTCCATCCTTGTTGTAGAGCCTTATTTGCTAAAGGCAAAGCATGCCCCTCCATTCCCTCTTGCTCTCTCTTTCTCTGACCCTGTTCTACTGTTCTTTTGTAATAGAAGAGAAACAAGTGAATACTACGTTAAACATGTCAAAAGTCTTTACCCAGACCTGACCATCCCTGTTCTCTGTCACCCATCCTTTCATTATACTGTAATGAGGAGAGAACCTACGGTGACAGGGATACTGCTTGATGAGAATGGGATTCAACAAGGGTTGTAGGGGTGTGTGCGTATGTGTCAGTCTGTGTTTGTGTATATGTGCGTGTGTGTCTGTCAGCGACCCTAGTGAATAGCATCATACAGTATATCAGTCCCAGCTGGGGACCAGGGCTGTGGCTGTGTTGAGGTCAGAGCACAATGAACCCATCTGAAATGAAACCAGGGTTCTAGGATGTAATACAACAACCATGGTTGGGATCAATTACATTTCAATTATCCATGAATCAACAAAATTAAAATTGATTTGACCCCAACCCTGGTGGCAACAGTTCAACCACTGGGAATCTTAGATGACTAATCATTGCTAACTGGAAACGTGAGAGAGAGCACGCATTCTGCCTACTTTTGTTCTAACATGCTGCTACTTCCTGTAGGACATGCAACTACTTCCTGTAGGCCTACCATAATTTGTTCTAATGTGCTACTACTTCCTGTAGTACATGCTCCTACTTCCTGTAGGTCTAGCATAATGTGTTCTAACATGCGGCTACTTCCTGTAGGTCTATCATAATTTGTTCTAACGTGCTGCTACTTCCTGCAGGTTTAGCATAATTTGTTCTAAAGTGCTACTCCTTCCTGTAGAACATGGTGCTACTTCCTGTAGGCCTAGCATAATTTGTTCTAACATGCTACTACTTCCTGTAATCCTACCTTAACTGCAAAATGTTAGCGATGTGCGTCCATTGTTCTAAAGGGTCTTCATCAAGCTTGACAAAGAACGGTAGCAGTCAAATATTTTTGTCAAAGATCTATAGCTCTCTACACGTTGCTGTACTTTGGAATCAGTTTAAAGGTTTGATGATATGTATTACTTCCCGTTGCTAGATTGTATTACATGTTCTTGTACCAGTAAATCTGGTTAGAATGGTGTTATGCTGGTATACCCTACCTTGAACCAGACTTTACTTAGCACCAGAGTGCCCAGGACCCATCCCAAGACATGCCTTACTAATGGCCCTGATATTTGAGTGGGACAACCTGCGCTCGTGAGACACTGGACCTCATTGATAGAAATATGAACATTTTCCTCTGACCTTGCTGGAATAGTCAAGTGGTCTGGGCTTGGTCTTTTCATTCAGCGCCCATGGGTGTGTGTGTGTGTGTGTGTGTGTGTGTGTGTGTGTGGTAAGATGTACAGTATGTCTTAATGAGCCTCTTCCTTCTCTAAAGACAGTGCTGTCCAAAAGCAGCATGGTAGAGGAGAGAGAAGCAGCTGGAACAGTCAGTAAGCCTGCATGGTTTAGGAGCAGCCTGGAACAGTCAGTAAGCCTGCATGGTTTAGGAGCAGCCTGGAACAGTCAGTAAGCCTGCATGGTGGAGGAGCAGCCTGGAACAGTCAGTAAGCCTGCATGGTGGAGGAGCAGCCTGGAACAGTCAGTAAGCCTGCATGGTGGAGGAGCAGCCTGGAACAGTCAGTAAGCCTGCATGGTGGAGGAGCAGCCTGGAACAGTCAGTAAGCCTGCATGGTGGAGGAGCAGCCTGGAACAGTCAGTAAGCCTGCATGGTTTAGGAGCAGCCTGGAACAGTCAGTACGCCTACATGGTGGAGGAGCAGCCTGGAACAGTCAGTAAGCCTGCATGGTGGAGGAGCAGCCTGGAACAGTCAGTAAGCCTGCATGGTTTAGGAGCAGCCTGGATCAGTCAGTACGCCTACATGGTGGAGGAGAGAGAAGCAGCTGGAACAGTCAGTAAGCCTGCATGATTTAGGAGCAGCCTGGAACAGTCAGTAAGCCTGCATGGTTTAGGAGCAGCCTGGAACAGTCAGTAAGCCTACATGGTGGAGGAGCAGCCTGGAACAGTCAGTACGCCTACATGGTGGAGGAGCAGCCTGGAACAGTCAGTAAGCCTGCATGGTGGAGGAGCAGCCTGGAACAGTCAGTAAGCTTACATGGCGGAGGAGCAGCCTGGAACAGTCAGTACGCCTGCATGGTGGAGGAGCAGCCTGGAACAGTCAGTAAGCCTACATGGCGGAGGAGCAGCCTGGAACAGTCAGTACGCCTGCATGGTGGAGGAGCAGCCTGGAATAGTCAGTAAGCCTGCATGATGGAGGAGCAGCCTGGAACAGTCAGTACGCCTGCATGGTGGAGGAGCAGCCTGGAACAGTCAGTACGCCTGCATGGTGGAGGAGCAGCCTGGAACAGTCAGTAAGACTGCATGGTTTAGGAGCAGCCTGGAACAGTCAGTCAGCCTACATGGTGGAGGAGCAGCCTGGAACAGTCAGTAAGCCTGCATGGTGGAGGAGCAGCCTGGAACAGTCAGTAAGCCTGCATGGTTTAGGAGCAGCCTGGAACAGTCAGTACGCCTGCATGGTGGAGGAGAGAGAAGCAGCTGGAACAGTCAGTACGCCTGCATGGTGGAGGAGCAGCCTGGAACAGTCAGTACGCCTGCATGGTGGAGGAGCAGCCTGGAACAGTCAGTAAGCCTACATGGTGGAGGACTTACTGTAGTTACTACACATTATGTTGTATAAGTTTAACAGATCATTTGTACACGCTACCTCAGTTAAAAACAGAAACAATGACAGAAAGGACAGGATTAAATGTCAGGCAGAATTTAACTCATCAGAGCTCATTGGACACCCTTTGTGCTTCTTCTGTACGGCCTCCATATTAGGAAGTAATCAGTTGTCAGACAAAACTCAGCGGCGGTATTCTGTTATAGGAACAGGACAAAGAGACGATCAGTTCCCATGGCTGTATCTAGACTAATGACTTGGAAAGACACAAAATATTCCAATGAGTCTCCTATCACCCAGACCTCTTATCTGATCTAAGATATGGAGAAGCCATTCTCTGTTTGTATTAAAGCCACTATCGTAGTGTTGCTTAACAACCAGACCTCACCCCAGTTAAAAGATGACCTGGGCCATCACAGAGATGGAAAGACTAGCAGGGATGAGTCCACTGTCTTCTTGGACATGTCTGAGGACTGAAAGACTTTTCTGCGTCATTCTTTAACCGTAACATGGAGTGCTTTGTGTTGTAACCCATAGCAACTAGACACACTGACTGTTGCTACTTGACCGTAGTGACCGAATAGGCAGGTTTCCATTGACCCTGGTTTATTCGACAAAAGAAATGTCACGAAATAAAACATAGCAACATTTGTAATGGAAACGGCAGAGAAATCTGCTAAAGATCGAATACATTTTTATCCGATTGACAGGGGTGGAATTTTCAAATTGTGTTTTTGTAATAAATTACCATTGTGGATGAATTTTGTAGGTACGCAGGGAAGTGATGTTATCACGTCACTATAAAGCTCCACATTTCATAGTAAATTCTTACTGCTTGCAAAATCCATTTATTTAACTATACAAATAATGTTTCTTTGCAAGACAGGGATTGTCTTGACTTTCAAGAATGCCTGAATTGCTTCACATCGCTACAAGAACGAGTGTCATTTTGTTTGTATTTTTTTTCTACTTTTACCCCTTCTTTTTGTCCCCAATTTTGTGATATCCAGTTGGTAGTTACAGTCTTGTCCCATCACTGCAACTCCCCTATGGACTGGGAGAGGTGAAGGTCGAGAGCCATGAGTCCTCCAAAAACACGACCCTACCATGTTTCAGAGCCGTACTGCTTCTTGACACACTGCTCGCTTAACCCGGAAGCCAGCCACACCAATGTGTTGGAGGAAACATTGTCCAGCTGGCGACCGGAATCAGCTCGCAGGAGCCCGGTCCGCCACAAGGAGTCACTAGACAGAGGGGACGGCCAAACCGTCCCCTAACCCAGACGACGCTGGGCCAATTGTGCGCTGCCTCATGGGTCTCCCGGTCACGGGACAGGTGCAAGTTTCATCGTGGCACGAACCGTGGCGATTCGTTGGCAGAATTATGACAATCTGGCAAATATTAGTCAATTATTGCATTTTCTCCATGCTGGCTGAGACATGAAACAGATAGGTGGGAGGGCATACAGGCTGTGGCCAATTTATTAATGCACAATTTGCTTAAATGGGTGATGGAAACCCTAATGGCAACACAGCCACTGCATTTGTATTCAACACTGTCGTTTTTCTTTAGGTGTGACGTCATTACGTCCAGCTGTTTTTATCCACACAAGATAGTTCAATGGAAATTCACCCTAGCAGGCAATTGTCACATCTTCATTCTATGCCAACTTTCTAAATGTCGACAAAAAAAATCACTGGACAAGTTCATGGAAACATCTCATTCCCATCTCTGTTACTGCATGCACAACACTTTTCAGCACACACAGAAATAACTTGAAAACCTGACATCTTCCTTTGCAGTGTAATTACATTTGTAATTATATTTTATGACAAGCCTTCAACAGGACTCCGTTGATATCAGACAGGAAGGGAAGAGCTGTCAGAGACTGTAGGCTGTAGAGTGGACACTGTCCTGTCCTTCCTCAGTCCTTGCTTCCATCTTCCAACCCAGCCATGGGCCATAGCAGAGACAGGGTTCAGTACACTCTCCAGACCTGCTTACTGGCCACTTCTGAAAAACATCGCAGTTTCATAACCCAACATTTATTTGGTCTGTATATTAGATTACATTAAATGTAGTTTCTCCCGATGTGCCAAGACTGAAATTGACATGGAGCTGCATTGAACGTTTAAGTTATGGTCAGAGCTGCCCTCCAGAATGACATTTTAGAGATGTTTCTGAGACCTATAATCCCTGTACCTTCATTTGAGGATGGGACTTTCAAAGGTGATCAAATCTCTGAGCATAAAGACTCAAGTCCAGTTTCTCAGAATTCCCAGAAATGAATGGATCAAGACGTAAAAAATTCATGAGGGAAAGAAAAAAGTGGGGAGGGAAAATGTACTCTCAAGTTAGTCCAGTTTTAATTTCGGATGGGAACATATTTAATAACTGTGTCCTTTAGCGAGGGTTAAAGTTGATTAAATCTGGTGTAGCTGTGTTGTGTCAGTTTGTGTAACGATACTCTAAGGAGGATTATATAAAAGGATTTTCTAGGGTTTGGTAAAAAAGTATTCTCTTGTCTTGTCTTCTCTTCTCCTCCTCTCCTTTCTTCTGCTACATGCACACACAAACTCTAGTCCTCTTCTACCCCCCTTTCTATCTCTTCTCCTCTTTCCTTTCCTCTCTTCTCTTCTCTTCTCTTCTCTTCTCTTCTCCTCTACTCTTTTGCTTACATACAGTCTCGCAACCGCCAGCAGGATCTCCACATTTTCTGTTAGATAACAAGTTAGCATGGGTTAACAGAGCACAACAGCCAGCATGCTAACACAGGTTGTGACCCATGTTAGCCCAGGCTAACCTAGTGAAGATAAAAGCACATGTTAACACATAGACTAACCTGCAGATTATGAGTGTGGAGTGGAAGCAGCCAGCTAAAGGGCTGGAGAGAGTCAAGGTTGTGTCCTGTAAACAGGCCTCTCACAGCAGAGTGAGAAGACAAGGAGTTTGTACTGCTTAGTCAGATACAGACCTGGGTTCAAATACTATTAGAAATAATTTCAAATGATTGGGATTGATTGAGCTTGACTAATGCAGTAGACCAAATAGAATCGTCTCAAAAGTGCAAACCCTGCACATGTGGTACCCCAGGCAGGCTAAATGAAAACCCCAGTCTTCCTAACAGAAAGATTTCAAATTGTATTTAAACCCAGGTCTGGTTTAGCACAGTCTGAATCCACTCACTCTATTACAGTATATTAAATCCACATGGATTGACCTACTGGGACTCCATACTGTTCCTTCCGCCACGTGTATTGTAAATACCGTTTTGTAACTGATATTCTTCTGGTTGGAGAGTGATCCACATTGAATCCTGTTTCATCTTAGAAAAATGTACATTTCTAGTATAATCTATATCTTATCTTTCTTTTCACTCTCTCACTCTTTCTCTTCCATGACAGTGGGACTTGAGTACAGCTCTTCTCCTCCCTCTGTGACTCCTGGAGTAGTATTGGTGCTGACAAGGCCTGCCTCTCCTCCAGACTAACCTCTATTCTCAATCCATTCATCCAATCATTCTCATTCTCTCTCTCCTTCCCATTGCCCCTTTCTCTCTCACTCCCCTTCCCCCCATTTCTCTCCTTCTCTCTCTCTCTCTCTCTCTCTTTTGTTCTCTATCTCTCTCTCTCTCTAGTTGGTGACAGCTCCATCCCTTCTCCTTGGCATCTAACCTCTGACCTTTATCCCATATTTCCTTTTTGAACCTGATTGGCTTCGTCATCAATCTTCATCTCCTGGATTGGAGTTGTGATTAGTTGCTGGTTAAGCTTAGAGTTATTTAACAGCTGTTCACACACACATACATAACACACACACACACATATACACACACATACATACATACACACACAAACACAGCAGAATGGGCAGACTGATTGTCAACAGACGTGCTACTCTCTTCCTGTTTTTAAAAACTATTGTTTTCCAATGTATAGTTTTGTTTTACTACACAATGTATTTTTCCATGGTCCTCTTTGCAACATTGGTAAATGCACCTGTTCAGATATGACTTGTGGTAGTCCTAGATTGTCTTGTGCAATGTAGGTCCTGGATATTAATGAGTGAATCTGTCCTTGATCATCTTGTGCTCTCTGTCAGTCCTTGATCATCTTGCTCTGTCAGTCCTTGATTATTTGTGCTCTCTGTCAGTCCTTGATCATCTTGCTCTGTCAGTCCAAGATCTTCTTGTGAAATATATCAATAATATTCCTTTGGCTATGTTACTTATTTTTGAAAAAGCATTTTGATATTGGTTTTAATATTGGAAATTGAAAGGCTTAATGACAAGTTTGTTTTTGTCAAAGTTTGTGTGCTGTGTTGGTCCTGGATTGACTTCTGCACAAGAGTAACACATCTGACAATTTTTGTCCAGTCTAGCATGGCCATCTTAAACCCTACTGCATTCAATTCCTCCAATGTGCTCGTCAAACATTGAGACACACAATATGTTTCAGTTGTACATATTGCCTGAACAAGACCGATGCCTGCAAAACGTCACCCATTAATATTATAGCAATCTGATGAAACCATTGAATTTTAGAGTTTTACAGAGATGGAAACAGAACATTCAATTTTATAAACGTTGGCTAGTATGTGCTATCCAGGCCTTTAAATTAAATATTGGCAGTTTGTGAGACATGGCACTGTAACAGAAAACCACTTTTGATAACCTAATTTTAATATTCTGTGTGTTCCCAAGCAGATTTATTAGACTGACTGAAGTGTGGGCCCAGAAAAGAATGTCTGTTTTGACTCTTCTAATCACAGTCTCTCTCTCTCTCTCTCTCTCTGCCTATCCCCCTCTCTCTCTCTCTCTCTCTCTCTCTCTCTCAATTCAAAGGGCTTTATTGGCATGAGAAGCACATGTTTACATTGTCAAAGCAAGTGAAATAGATAATTAACAAAGGTGAAAAAATAAATACAAAATTAACAGTAAACATTACACTCAGAATTGTTCCAAAGGAATAGAGACATTTCAAATGTCATATTATGGCTATGTGCCGTGTCGTAACGATGTGCAAATAGTTTTAAAGTACTAAAGGGAAAAAATTTCCATAAATATGGGTTGAATTTACTATGGTGTTTGTTCTTCACTGGTTACCCTTTTCTTGTGGCGACAGGTCACAAATCTTGCTGCTGTGACGGCAGACTGTGGTATTTCACTCAATATATATGGGAGTTTTTCAAAATTGGATTTGTTTTTGAATTCTTGTGGGTCTGTGTAATCTGAGGGAAATATGTGTCTAATAGGGTCATACATTTGGCAGGAGGTTAGGAAGTGCAGATCAGTTTCCACCTCATTTTGTGGGCAGTGTGCACATAGCCTGTCTTCTCTTGAGAGCCAGGTCTGCCTACAGCGGCCTCTCTGAATAGCAAGGCTATGCTCACGGAGTCTGTGCATAGTCAAAGCTTTCCTTAAGTCTGGGTCAGTCACAGTGGCCAGGTATTCTACCACTGTGTACTCTCTGTTAATGGCCAAATAGCATTCTAGATTGCTCTGTTTTTGTTCTTTCCAATGTGTCAGGTAATTCACTTTTTGTTTTCTTATAATTTGGTTGGGTCTAATTGTGTTGCTGTCCTGGGGCTCTATTTGTGAACAGAGCCCCAGGACCAGCTTGCTTAGGGGACTCTTCTCCAGGTTCATCTCTCTGTAGGTGATGGCTTTGTTATGGAAGGTATGGGAATCACTTCCTTTTAGGTGGTTGAAGAATTTAACGGCTCTTTTCCGGATTTGGATAATTAGCGGTATCGGCCTAATTCTGCTCTGAATGCATTATTTGGTGTTTTACATTCTACACAGAGGATATATTTGCAGAATTCGATTCAAAGGGGCTTTATTGGCATAGGAAATGTGTGTAACGGGATTCTTCCGTTGAAGGAGAGGAGGACCAAAATGCAGCGCGGTAGTCGTCCATGGTTTTTTAATTAGAAAACGGAACATGAACACATAACCAAAACAACAAAGTGAAAACCCGAAAAAGAGTCCCGTGTGGCACTAACACAGGAAACAATCACCCACAAACCCCAACACCAAACAGGCTACCTAAATATGGTTCCCAATCAGAGACAATGACTAACACCTGCCTTTGATTGAGAACCATATCAGGCCAAACACAAAAACAGACAAACTAGACACACAACATAGAATGCCCACTCAGATCACACCCCGACCAAACAAAACATAGAAACATACAGAGCAAACTATGGTCAGGGTGTGACAATGTGTTTCAAAACTGAGAAGACACAAAACACCAACAAAGAACTATTAGCATTTAACAGTAAACAATCAGGTTTCAAAAAGATAACGACATTTCAAGTGTTTCAGATGCTGTATTATCAGCTTTGTACTTGTTTTAGCAATGTGCAAATAGTTGTCATACAAGTAAGGGAAGATAAATAAACAGATAAATATTGGTAGAACTCCACTGGTTGCCCCTTTCTCATGGGCCACAAATGTCCCTTCTATTATTGCAAACTGAGGTATTTCGCCTGACAGATATGGGAGTTTATCTATGCCAGATTTATTTTCAAATTCTTTGTGGGTCGGTGTAATCTGGGGGAAATATACATCTCCAATATGGGTATACATTTGGCAGGATGTTAGGTTTTTCTCTCCCATTTACACACAATAATAAGTGAAAACGTTTCCATATTTTTTGCAAACTTATTGAAAATTAAATACAGAAATATCTCATTTCATAAAGTACCAGTCAAAAGTTTGGGCACACCTACTCATCTGTATTTTTACTATATTATATATTGTCAAGTTAGTGAAGACATTACATCTATGAAACCACACATATGGAATCATGTAGTACCCCAAAAAGTGTTAAACAAATCAAAATATATTTTATTTTTGAGATTCTTTGCATTGGTGAGAGCTTGCACAATCTTGGTATTCTCTCAACCAGCTTCCTGAGGTAGTCACCAGGAATCCATTTCAATTAAAACTTCTTTGGGATCGGTGTCCCGTCCATGGGACATTTAAGCTAACGTAGGCTAATGCGATTAGCATGAGGTTGAAAGTAACAAGAAAACTTCCCAGGACATAGATATATCTGATATTGGTAGAAAGCTTAAATTCTTGTTAATCTAACTGCACTGTCCAATTTACAGTAGCTATTACATTGAAAGAATACCATGCTATTGTTTGAGGAGAGTGCACCGTTTTGAACATGAAAAGTTACGAATAAACAAATTAGGCATATTTATATTTTACCTTTATTTAACCAGGTAGGCCAGTTGAGAACACATTCTTATTTACAACTGCGACCTGGCCAAGATAAAGCAAAGCAGTGTGACAAAAACAACACAAAGTTACACATGGGATAAACAAAAGTACAGTCAATAACACAATAGATAAATCTATGTAGTAAGATTAGGGAGTTAAGGCAATAATTGGCCACAGCGGCGAAATAATTACAATTTAGCATTAACACTGGAGTGATAATGTGCAAGTAGAGTTACTGGGGTGCAAAAGAGCAACAACAAAAAAATAACAATATGGGGATGAGGTAGTTGGGTGGGCTATTTACAGATGGGCTGTGAACAGGTGCAATGATCGGTAAGCTGCTCTGACAGCTGATACTTAAAGTTAGTGAGGGAGACATAAGTCTCCAGCTTCAGTGATTTCTGCAATTCGTTCCAGTCATTGGAATCAGAGAACTGGAAGGAAAGGCAGCCAAAGGGGGAATTGGCTTTGGGGATGATCAGTGAGATATACCTGCTAGAGCATGTGCTACGGGTGGGTGTTGCTGTGGTGACCAGTGAGCTGTGATAAGGCGGAGCTTTACCCAAGCAAAGACTTATAGATGACCTGGAGCCAGTGGGTTTGGCGACAAATATGAAGCAAGGGCCAGCCAACGAGGGCGTACAGGTCACAGTGGTGGGTAGTATATGGGGCTTTGGTGACAAAACGAATGGCACTGTGATAGACTACGTCCAATTTTCTGAGTAGAGTGTTGGAGGCTATTTTGTAAATGACATCGCCGAAGTCAAGAATCGGTAGGATAGTCAGTTTTACAAGGGTGTGTTAAGCAGCATAACTGAAGGAGGCTTTGTTGCGAAATAGGAAGCCAATTCTAGATTTAATTTGGGATTGGATATGCTTAATGTGAGTCTGGAAGCAGAGATTACAGTCTAACCAGACACCTAGGTATTTGTAGTTGTCCACATATTCTAGGTCAGAACCGTCCAGAGTAGTGATGCCAGTCAGACAGGTAGGTGCAGGCAGCAATCGGTTGAAGAGCATGCACTTAGTTTTACTTGCATTTAAGAGCAGTTGGAGGCCACGGAAGGACTGTTGTATGGCATTGAAGCTCGTCTGGATGTTTGTTAACACAGTGTCCAGAGAAGGGCCAGATGTATACAGAATGGTGTTGTCTGTGTAGAGGTGGAACAGAGAATCCCCATCAGCAAGAGCGCCATCAATGATATATACAGAGAAGAGAGTCGGCCCGAGAATTGAACCCTGTGGCACCCCCATAGAGACTGCCCCATAGAGGCCCTCCAATTTGGCACACTGAACTTTATCAGATAAGTAGTTGGTGAACCAAGCGAGGCAGTCATTTGAGAAACCAAGGCATGTGGTGATTGACAGAGTCAAAAGCCTTGGACAGGTCAATGAAGATGGCTGCACAGTACTGTCTTTTATCGATGGTGGTTATGATATCGTTTAGGACCTTGAGCGTGGCTGAGGTGCTCGGAAACCAGATTGCATAGCGGAGAAGATACGGTGGGATTCGAAATGGTCGGTGATCTGTTTGTTAACTTGGCTTTTGAAGGCTTTAGAAAGGCAGGGCAGGATAGATATAAGTCTAACAGTTTGGATCTAGAGTGTCTACCCCTTTGAAGAGGGGGATGACCACGGCAGCTTTCCAATCTTTGGGGATCTCAGATGATACAAAAGAGAGGTTGAACAGGCTTGTAATAGGGGTTGCAACAATTGCTGCGGATAATTTTAGAAAGAGAGGGTCCAGATTTATCGGTGGTGACAGTGTTTCCTAGCCTCAGTGCAGTGGGCAGCTGGGAGGAGGTGCTCTTATTCTCCACGGCCTTTACAGTGTCCCAAAACTTTTTGGAATTTGTGTTACAGGAAGCAAATTTCTGTTTGAAAAAGCTAGCCTTTGCTTTCCTAACCGACTGTGTAGATTGGTTCTAATTCTAACTTCCCTGCAAAGTTGCATATGGCTATTCGATGCTAATGCAGTATGCCACAGGATGTTTTTGTGCTGGTCAAGGGCAGTCAAGTCTGGCGTGAACCAAGGGCTATATCTGTTCTTAGTTCTACATTTTTTGAATGGGACATGCTTATTTAAGATTGTGAGGAATGCACTTTTGAAGAATAACCAGGCAGCCTCTACTGACGGGATGAGGTCAATATCCTTCCAGGATACCCGGGCCAGGTCGATTAGGAAGGCCTGCTCGCTGAAGTGTTTTAGGGAGCGTTTGACCGCGGGCCCATTACGGACGCAGGCAATGAGGCAGTGATCGCTGCGATCTTGGTTGACGACAGCAGAGGTGTATTTAGAGGGCAGGTTGGGCAGGTTGATATCTATGAGGGTGCCCGTGTTTACGGATTTAGGGTTGTACCTGGTAGGTTCCTTGATCATTTTTGTGAGATTGAGGGCATCTAGCTTAGATTGTAAAATGGCCGGGGTGTTAAGAATATCCCAGTTTAGGTCACCTACCAGTACGAACTCTGAAGATAAATGTGGGGCAATAAATTAATATATAGTGTCCAGGGCACAGCTGGAGGCTCAAACCATTTGTTATTGTTGTTTTTTCTTCAGTTTTCTTTTTTGAATTTGTTTGATTTGATATGGAAGCTGAGATGTCAAATATACTGTTTAGGATTTCTCCTGCCAAGTTTACACTCACTAGTTTACATTCACTATTACAGTGGAACATTTTGTCCAGGAAGTTAAATTTGTTGTTCCTAATTGTTTTTTTAGTAGGTTTCCACACTACATTCCTTCCATCTATAGCATTTCTTAATATTATTCAGTTCCTTTAACTTTGATGCCTCATGACTGAATATTGCTCTGTTCAAGTAGACTGTGATTTTGCTGTGATCTGGTAGGGGTGTCAGTGGGCTGATTGAACGCTCTGAGAGACTCTGGGTAGATGACGCCGATAGAGATGGTAGCTTCGCTTCAAGTCCTTAGGAAACTGTGCTGTATTTAGTTTTTTTAATGTATTATTTCTTACATTGTTACCCCAGAAAACCATACGGCCGGTTATTACAGACAGCCGGTAAGAACTATTGGATCTTTAGAGAGACGTCAACTTACTTGCACAACCAGCACTATGACCAGGAATAGGACTTTCCCAAAGCGGATCCTTTGTTGCACCTCCCAGGGCATTTGAACTGAATCCAGAGGCCGATCCAAAACAACAGCGCCGAAGAAAAGGGCACCGGAGCGGTCTTCTACTGAGTCTTCGGATGTGCGCACACCACCCACCGCTTCCGAGTATATTACTCGCTAAAGTCCAGTCCCTAGTTAACAAAGTCGACTAAATTAGAGCAAGAGTTGCTTTCCAAAGAGATATCCGGGATTGTAACATATTCTGTTTCAAGGAGACATGGCTAGTTAGGGACATGCTGTCAGAGTCCGTACAGCCAACGGGATTTCCAGTGCGTCGCACCGACAGGAATACCGACAGGAATCTCTCTGGTAAGAAGAAGGGTGGGGGTGTTTGTTTCATGATTAACGACTAATGGTGAAATTGTAACAACATACACAAACTCAAGTCCTTTTGCTTACCTGACCTAGAATTCCTCACAATCAAATGCCGACCGTATTATTTGCCAAGAGAGCTCTCCTATGTTACAGTCACAGCCCTGTATTTCCCCCTGCAAGCGGATACCAAGACAGTCGGCCATCAGGGAACTTCATTGGACTTTATGCAAACTGGAAACCATATATCTTTTAAGGCTGCATTTATTGTAGCTGGGGATTTTAACAAAGCTAATCTGAGAACAAGGCTACCTAAATTCTATCAGCATATCGATTGCAATACATTAGAGAGTAACACAATCTACCAGTGCTAATCTAACTTCCATGATGCATACAACGCCCTCCCCCACCCTCCTTTTGGTAAATCTGACCATGACTCCATCTTGTTGCTCCCCTCCTATGGGCAGAAACTTAAATAGCAAGCGCCCGTGCTTAGGTCTATCCAAAGCTGGTCTGACCAATTGGATTCCACGCTTCAAGATTGCTTCTTATATGTTCCGGGTAGCCTCAGACAATAACATTGACGAATATGCTGACTCGGTGAGCGAGTTTATAAGGTATAGGAGATGTTGTACCCACTGTGACTATTAAAATCTTCCCTAACCAGAAACCGTGGATTAATGGCAGCATTCGCGCAAAACTGAAAGTACGTACCACCACATTTAATCATGGCAAGGCGACTGGAAACATGGCCGAATACAAACTGTAGTTATTCCCTCCGTAGGCAATCAAACAAGCAAAGCATCAGTTTAGAGACAAGGTGGAGTAGCAATTCAGCAGCTCAAACACAAGACGTATGTGGCAGGGTCTACAGACAATCACGGATTAGAAAAAGAAAACTAGCCTCATCTCGGACATCGATGTCATGCTCCCAGGCAAAATAAACAACTTCTTTGCTCGCTTTGAGGACAATACAGTGCCACCGACATGGCCCGCAACCAAAGACTGTGGGCTTTCCTTCTCTGTAGCCGAAATGAGTAAAACATTTAAACGTGTTAACCCTCGGAAGGCTGCCAGCCCAGATGGCATCCCTAGCCACGGCCTCAGAGCATGTTCAGACCAGGTGGCTGGTGTGTTTACGGACATATTCAATCAATCCCTATCCCAGTCAGCTTTCCCAACGTGCTGCAAGATGGCCACCATTGTTCCTTTTCCCAAGAAAGCTAAGGTAACTGAACTAAATTACTCTCGCCCCGTAGCAATCGCTTCTGTCATCATGAAGTGGTTTGAGAGACTAGTCGAGGATCATATCACCTCCATCCTAACTGTCACCCTAGACCCACTCCAACTTGCTTAACGCCCCAATTGATTCACAGACGATGCAATCGCCATTACACTGCACACTGCCCTATCCCATCTGGACAAGAGGAATACCTATGTAAGAATGCTGTTCATTGACTACAGCTCAGCATTCAACCCCATAGTACCCTCCAAACTCATTAAGTTTGAGACCCTGGGTCTCGAACCTGCCCTGTGCAACTGGGTCCTGGACTTCCTGATGGCCCGCCCGCAGGTGGTGAAGGTAGGAAACAACATCTCTACTCCGCTAATCCTCAACACTGGGGCCCCACAAGGTTGCGTTCTCAGCCCTCTCCTGTACTCCCTGTTCACCCATGACTGCATGGCCATGCACACCTCCAACTCAATCATCAAGTTTGCAGACGACACTACAGTGGTAGACTTGATTACCAACAACGACGAGACAGCCTACAGGGAGGAGGTGGGTGTGGGGTCAAGAAAATAACCTCTCACTCAATATCAGCAAAACAAAAGAGATGATCGTGGACTTCAGGAAACAGCGAAGGGAGCACCCCCCTATCCACATTGACTGGACAGCAGTGGAGAAGGTGGAAAGTTATAAGTTCGTCGGTGTACATATTACCGACAAACTGAAATGGTCCACGCACACAGCCAGTGTGGTGAAGAAGGCGCCTCTTCAACCACAGGAGGCTGAATAAATTTGGCTTGTCACAGAAAAGACTCCAACTTTTATAGGTGCACAATTGAGAGCATCCTGTCGGGCTGTATCACTGCCTGGTATGGCAACTGCACCGCCCAGAGGGTAGTGAGGTCTGCACAACGCATCACCGGGGGCAAACTACCTGCCCTCCAGGACACCTGCAGCATCTGATGTCACAGGAAGGCAAAAAAGATAATCAAGGACAATAACCACCCGAGCCACTACCTGTTCACCCCTCTATCATCCAAAATGCGAGGTCTGTAGAGGTGCATCAAAGCTGGGACAGAGAGATTTAAAAACAGCTTCTTTCTCAAGGCCATCAGATTGTTAATCTGCCACCACTTACAGACTTGATATCATTGGCCACTTTAATAAATGGAACACTAGTCACTCTAATAATGCCACTTTAAGAATGTTTACTTATCTCACATTACTCATCTCATATGTATATACTGTATCCTTCACCATCTATTCTTTACTATCTATTGCATCTTAGCCGCTCTGTCACTGCTCATCCATATATTTTATACTTATATATTCTCATCCCATTCCTTTACTAGATTGTGTATATTAGGTTTTGTTGTGGAATTTGTTAGATATTACCTGTTAGATACTATTACTCTGTTGGATCTAGAAGCATAAGCATTTCGCTATTTGAGGTCAGTGATAAAGTAGTCTACAGTACTACTGCCAAGAAGAGAGGAAAAGAGGAAAAGATTCACAGAATGTTGGATGACAGGTAGAGACTGTGCAGAATAATTAAGAGATGGAGAGAGGGGATGAGGAGAGGGGATGAGGAGAGGGAATGAGGAGAGGGGGAGGAGGAGACGGGGACGAGGAGAGGGGGAGCAGGAGACGGGGAGGAGGAGAGGGGGAGGAGGAGACGGGGAGGAGGAGAGGAAGACTGACAATCCACACCAGAATGAAGTTATTTTCCTCCGTCGCTCTCTCTAAGCAGAACAGGCCCTTACTTATGTCTCTTACATTAGTATTAGTGAAATCTTGGATCAAGAACAGTAGGTTTTGGATGATTCCCTCGAGTTGACGCAAAGGACTGGAAATAATTTAGTTTGTCCGGTAAAATATCAAAAGAATGTGTGGGTCACTCACTAAATAAGAAATATTAGGGGTCCATATGCCCCCATGGGATCTTGGGTTGGAGAAGTAGGACCACACACCCTAACGCATTAGCTCCTCTGATTAGGTCTAAATAGAGTAGCCACAGGTTCCGTGAAGAAGGAAGACCTGTGTGTGTGTGTGTGTGTGTGTGTGTGTGTGTGTGTGAAACAGAGAGAGTGAGAGAGATAGTAATTTAGCTATGTAGATTATGCCAAAAATGTGTACTATTACACCCTTTATTTAACTACACTAGTCAGTTAAGGACAAATTCTTACTTACAATGACAGTCTTCCCCGGTCAAACCCTAACAACCCTGGGGCAATTGTGCACCACCCTATGGGACTCCCAGTCACGGCTGGTTGTGATACAGCCTGGAATCGAACCAGGGTCTGTAGTGACACCACTCGCCCTGAGATGCAGTGCCTTAGACCGCTGCGCCACCCAAGGAGCCTGTTATCATACTTACAGTGTATTTGGGCAATATTCAGACCCCTTGACTTATTCCACATTGTTACATTACATACAGTCTTAATCTAAAACAAGACCCCATAATGATTTTTAGCAAATGTATTAAAAATAAACATAAATACCCTATTTAAATACGTTTTCATATGTCAATCATACATCTTCCACCTGTATTGTAATTGTGTATTGTATTTTACAGTATTGCACTTGTGTATTTTAGTGGTCCTGTATGTGGCTCAGTTCATAAAAGAGTATGGCTTAGCAACACCGGAGTTTTCTGTTCGACTCCCATGTAAATGGTTTAGCAACATCGGAGTTTTCTGTTCGATTCCCATGTAAATGGCTTAGCAACATCAGAGTTTTCTGTTCGATTCCCATGTAAATGGCATATATTACGGTATTACAGTACTGTATTGGCCAATGCAATTTTACTTATTTTTTATCGCTTTTGCACTAAATATTTGGTGAATATTCAAAACTTCAAATGGATAATACTTGTAACACAGCCAGTCTTACATTCAAAACCGTTCATTGTGCATTGATTTTGTTTGTACACATCTTTCACCACACAACCATTAATCCAAAATATACATTTACTGTGAAATATGAGTACATTGGTTTAGTCACCAGAGCACAACGATATCTTCAATGTAGTTATAATAACCAGTTAATCCGATAATCCGTTAATCCCAAAATATATTTGTTTTTAAATTCCTCTTGAACGTAGTATGCTAAAGTACTGTAAATTACGCTGTTTTCACATTAGGCAATACACTTGCACTACCCATCAAAATGACTCCAGCAACTTCATTTTACACGCACGCCAACCCTGTTCCTAGAGAGCTACCGTTCTGTAGGATTAACCTCCAACCCTGTTCCTGGAGAGCTACCATTCTGTAGGATTAACCTCCAACCCTGTTCCTGGAGAGCTACTGTTCTGTAGGTTTTAACTCCAACCCTGTTCCTGGAGAGCTAACATTCTGTAGGATTAACCTCCAACCCTGTTCCTGGAGAGCTAACATTCTGTAGGATTAACCTCCAACCCTGTTCCTGGAGAGCTAACATTCTGTAGGATTAACCTCCAACCCTGTTCCTGGAGAGCTAACATTCTGTAGGATTAACCTCCAACCCTGTTCCTAGAGAGCTACCATCCTGTAGGTTTTTCTCCAACCCTTCTCAGGTCAGCAGGTAGCCTAGGGGTTAGAGAGTTCAGCCATTAACCGAAGGATGCTGGATTGAATCCCCAAGCAGACAGGTAAAATCTGTTGTTCTGCCCCTGAAACAGGTAGTTAACCCACTGTTCCCTGGTAGGCCATCATTGTAAATAAGTTGTTCTTTACTCACTTACCTAGTTAAAGGTATCTAGCACACCTGATTTGAATAGGTAGCTGGTTGATAAGCTGAATCAGGTTAGTTACAACTGGGGTTGAAGCAAATACCCTTCTGCAGGTTTCTCTCCATGAACAGGGTTAGAGAGCCCTGATATAAGGGATGCATTTCTTTCTTGACACATTTTGGCAGTGTCAATATTTTATTACTGCACTGTAGGAGCTAGAAACACAAGCATTTCGATGTACCTGCAGTAACATCTGTTAATCTGTGTACGCGACCAATAAACTTGGATTTGATTTGTTACATACAGTACATTTCTGATCTTGTCAATATCACATTTTATTAATCATAGTAGTACATATATTATACTTTGTGGGTCTACTTTACAGACGTCAAAATCTGTATTAGATAAACCAGTTTACATGTCAAATCTATACGTTCATCAAACATTTAAGTGATCAATTGAGCGCAGTCGGATTAAGTAATAGTATAATGGTAAGGTGGGGAAAAGGGGCTGGACGGAATCAGAGCAAAGAAACTAAAAGTTCCCCCTCTCCTATCTTACCTGCCTACCTATTCTTAGCACCACCTGGCACACGAACCAAAATACTCAGGTCTTACCTAATGTGCATACACAGAATAAATACTACGGGTATACGTATGCCTGCAGGCCTCTTGCCTAAACACTCCCAAGGTGCCTTCCCCTTCCCCCCTGGGAACAAATGAAACACTATAATTTAAATTTAGTGAACAATTTAAATAAACCAAAAACACTAGGTACTATTGTATACACACACCTCTACAGGAGTGGCTACAAAACACATTCAACAAATTTACCAGACCAACACAAAACATACAAAGAAGCTCTCTCCCCTAACAAAGGAACGCTGGCTTTTCAAGCTGCAGAAGGAGTCGGTAATTGCAGACAGCTGTATCCCCTGACGAGAGGGCGGGTTCCGAGCTTCAATTAGTGCTGGACCGACCAATCAGCTGCTTTGGAATCCAGGCAGCCATTTCCTGAAATACACACACACACACATACACACATATACACAAACCCACAACAACACAGAAACTGTGGAACGTAACACATTATGAAAGTTCGCTATTTCATATGAACATGTATTGCAATGTGGAACATGTATTTCTAGTTGAGTTTGGTGAAACATTTTGTGTGTTTTGCCCTTTTCGTGATCTGTTTTAAATGTTGTACTAAAAGTTGAAAATGTAACTATGACCTTATTTTTCTCCTCCCTGTAATTCAAAGCGGAAGAGACAGGCTAGTTACACTGTATACTTGTATTACAGACTTACTACCAGACATAGGTTATAGACTGGGAAGTTGACCTTTGAACCAAGGGCCTATGTGGATATATTCGATAACAACTATGAACTTTCATGTCGAATACAGTTTGACATCTGAGAGCAGAAATTAGATTAGTAACAGTAACTAACATCTCGGTGATTATACAATAGTTCCCGTCACACACACACACACACACACACACACACATACACACACACACACACACACACACACACACACACACACACACACACACACACACACACACACACACACACACACACACAACCACACACACTGTGAATTCCTTGGCTGCTTCCACAACGCCTTCTTTCAGAAGAGGGATATGGTTTCCTTTTAATAGTTGAACATGTATGTTTTGATTGAATCGTTTAATTATGAATTGTGGCATTGAAATGTAAGACTGTGGATTATGATATTAAAAGCAGGCCAAAACAATCCAGTTGGATGTATCATACTTAAGTTCCACCAGTGTTTTTTGTTCAGTTGACAGTGAGGCAGCCATTGGGTTCTTTCCTTTGCGGTTCTCAACTTTGGATAGTGTTTTTTTGCTGGCTTCCTAAATGCTGATGCATGGAAAAAGAATAAGTGAAATATTATATCACATAATCAGTCATAAAGTCCTTATTTCTGTTATGAACTCATTCTATTCACAAACATCTAAACTAAAGCAGTGTGGTGACAATTGTGTTTTTCCCCCTAACACTTTAAACCCATTACCTGGCTGTTCTCTCTTGTCCACCCAGGCTGTTCTCTCCTGTCCACCCAGGCTGTTCTCTTCTCCTCTACCCAGGCTGTTCTCTCCTCCTCTAGCCAGACTGTTCTCTCCTGTCCACCCAGGCTGTTCTCTCCTGTCCACCCAGGCTGTTCTCTTCTCCTCTACCCAGGCTGTTCTCTCCTCCTCTAGCCAGACTGTTCTCTCCTGTCCACCCAGGCTGTTATCTCCTGTCCACCCAGGCTGTTCTCTTCTCCTCTACCCAGGCTGTTCTCTCCTCCTCTAGCCAGACTGTTCTCTCCTGTCCGCCCAAGCTGTTCTCTCCTGTCCACCCAGGCTGTTCTCCCCTGTTTACCCAGGCTGTTCTCTCCTGTCCACCCAGGCTGTTATCTCCTGTCCACCCAGGCTGTTCTCTTCTCCTCTACCCAGGCTGTTCTCTCCTGTCCACCCTGGCTGTTCTCTTCTCCTCTACCCAGGCTGTTCTCTCCTGTCCACCCAGGCTGTTCTCTCCTGTCCACCCAGATTGTTCTCTCCTGTCCACCCAGGTTGTTCTCTCCTGTCCACCCGGGCTGTTCTCTTCTCCCCTTCCCAGGCTGTTCTCTCCTGTCCACCCAGGCTGTTCTCTCCTGTCCACCCAGGCTGTTCTCTCCTGTCCACCAAGGCTGTTCTCTCCTCCTCTACCCAGGCTGTTCTCTTCTCCTCTACCCAGGCTGTTCTCTCCTCCTCTAGCCAGACTGTTCTCTCCTGTCCGCCCAAGCTGTTCTCTCCTGTCCACCCAGGCTGTTCTCCCCTGTTTACCCAGGCTGTTCTCTCCTGTCCACCCAGGCTGTTATCTCCTGCCCACCCAGGCTGTTCTCTTCTCCTCTACCCAGGCTGTTCTCTCCTGTCCACCCTGGCTGTTCTCTTCTCCTCTACCCAGGTTGTTCTCTCCTGTCCACCCAGGCTGTTCTCTCCTGTCCACCCAGATTGTTCTCTCCTGTCCACCCAGGTTGTTCTCTCCTGTCCACCCGGGCTGTTCTCTTCTCCTCTTCCCAGGCTGTTCTCTCCTGTCCACCCAGGCTGTTCTCTCCTGTCCACCCAGGCTGTTCTCTCCTGTCCACCAAGGCTGTTCTCTCCTCCTCTACCCAGGCTGTTCTCTTCTCCTCTACCCAGGCTGTTCTCTCCTGTCCACCCAGGCTGTTCTCTCCTGTCCACCCAGGCTGTTCTCTCCTGTCCACCCAGGCTGTTCTCTCCTGTCCACCCAGGCTATTCTCTCCTCCTCTACCCAGGCTGTTCTCTTCTCCTCTACCCAGGCTGTCCTCTCCTCCTCTACCCAGGCTGTTCTCTCCTCCTCTACCCAGGCTGTTCTTTCCTCCTCTACCCAGGCTGTTCTCTCCTGTCCACCCAAGCTGTTCTCTCCTGTCCACCCAGGCTGTTCACTCCTCCTCCACCCAGGCTGTTCTCTCCTGTCCACCTAAGCTGTTCTCTCCTGTCCACCCAAGCTGTTCTATCCTGTCCACCCAGGATGTTCACTCCTGTCCACCCAGGCTGTTCACTCCTGTCCACCCAGGCTGTTCTCTCCTGTCCACCCAAGCTGTTCTCTCCTGTCCACCCAGGCTGTTCTCTCCTGTCCACCCAGGCTGTTCTCTCCTGTCCACCCAAGCTGTTCTCTCCTGTCCACCCAGGATGTTGACTCCTGTCCACCCAGGCTGTTCACTCCTCCTCCACCAAGGCTGTTCACTCCTCCTCCACCAAGGCTGTTCACTCCTCCTCCACCCAGGCTGTTCTCTCCTGTCCACCCAGGCTGTTCACTCCTCCTCCACCCAGGCTGTTCTCTCCTTCTCCATGCAGGCTGTTCTCTCCTTCCTCTATCCGGGTTGTTTCCAGACTAACCACTAGAGGGGGGCAGTAGACACAGTCTGATCTTTGGCTTCTCGTTGACCCTGAGTTGACACCAATTACTCTACGTTAGTTTCTCCCCCCTCTCCTTCATCTGCACTGGCCCATGACTGATATTATGGCTCGATACTCTGCTGTAGCATCCTCCCCTAATCTGCACTGGCCCAGGACTGATATTATGGCTCGATACTCTGCTGTAGCATCCTCCCCTAATCTGCACTGGCCCAGGACTGATATTATGGCTCGATACTCTGCTGTAGCATCCTCCCCTAATCTGCACTGGCCCAGGACTGATATTATGGCTCGATACTCTGCTGTAGCATCCTCCCCTAATCTGCATTGGCCCGGGACTGTTAACATTCTGCTGAATCTATTTAATAAAACTCAAGGCAACAAATGTACACACATGAATATTGAGTACATGTAATGTCCTATGTTTTTAAGTAAAACAAAAAGAAAAATGTGTTTGAATTGACACAAATAAAGTATGTACAGGGAATTAATAATAGCCAAAAATATGTGTTGGATTTACTGATTATATGACTAAATATGAGTTGATGTAACACATATTTGGTCAACCCAAAATACTAGTATTTCACAAACCTTTAATGTTTACCATTGTTTAATCTTTTTGGGTGGTTCACTGACGGTTGATATCTGTTTATCATGATCCATTACATCTCTTAGCACAACAAGCTGCTTACTACTAATATAGAAATATAGTTTCTTTATTCAAATAATCATAGTCCAAAAATGTTGAATTACCCACAATCCTCTAAAAGTGGATCCACGTGACAACTTGTTGCAATAACTTTATTAAGTAGAGAGAAATATTTTACAAAGTTAGTCAATTAAATCACTTAAATCACTTAAAACAGAAAATGGTCTGGGTAAAATGAAATCAACAAATCATTGAAAGGACTTCTTTTTTTTTACCATTTAAATTAACCTCAGAGTATTTTTTTACAGTGCTTCCTGTCATTACCTGTCTCATCTCCTTTATCTCCACTGATCTGAAAACGCAGAAGAGATTCAAGATATTGTATAGTCAGAAGACCCCCCCCCATGCCTCGTAACCTGTAATCTTGTGATGAGTGTCAGTAGTTAATTGTGGTGTCCTCTCTTTGCCCCCTTTTCCTTTATTCACACTAAAAAGCACAAGCTAGGTGAACGCAGCAAAGAGAAAGCCGTACACTGTAAGGACTAGGGTGATTAGACAGCCAGCAGTGAACACCTTGCATGTCAAGCTAGTTTACCCTCCCTGCTCCTATCATGAGGTTGGAAAGCTGTCAGTGGATGATTGTGGAGAAAGGGATCTTGATACATGGCCTTAGGATAAACACACACGAACACACACAAACACACAAATACACACACACACACACTTCGTAGAGAGATGGATATGTCTCCAATAGCCCAAGGACAGCCAGGGCCATCTGGTCAACTTGGTCCTTCATCCTATATTTGGACAAGACTGGACAGGACAGAACAATACAGGACAGGACAGTGGCATAGACTGACATAGACAGACATAGACTGCCATAGACTGACCAGGTTAATCCAGGTGTAAATTATAATCCCTTATTGAGGTCACCAGTTAAATCCATCTTAATCAGTGTAGATGAATGGGAGGAGACAGGTTAATAAGGATTTTTAAGCCTTGAGACAATTGAGACATGGATTGTGAATGTGTGCCATTCAGAGGGGGAATGGGCAAGGCAAAATATTTAAGTGCCTTTGAACGGGGTATGGTAGTAGGTTCCCTGGAGGGAAGGCAGTGTGCCCCCAGTGATGCGTTGGGCTGACCGCACCACCCTCTGGAGAGCCCTGCTGTTGTGGACAGTGCAGTGGCCCTACCAGGAAGTTATACAGCCCGACAGGATGCTCTCAATGGTGCATCTGTAAAAGTTCATGAGAGACTTAGGGGCCAAACCAAATGTATTTAGCCTCCTGAAATTGAAGAGGTGCTATTGGGCCTTTTTCACCACACTGTCTCTTTGAATGGACCATTTCAGGTTGTCAGTGATGTGAACACAGAGGAACTTGAAGCTTTCTATCATCTCCACTGCAGCCCTGTCGATGTGGATGGGGGCGTGATCCCTCTGCTATCTCCTGAAGTCCACGATCAGCTCCTTCGTTTCGCTGATGTTGAGGGAGAGGTTATTTTCCTGGCACCACTTCTCCAGGGCCCTCACTTCCTCCCTGTAGGCTGTCTCATTGTTCTTGTTAATCAGGTCTACCACTGTTGTGTCGTCTGCAAACTTGATGATTGAGTTGGAGACGTGCGTGGCCACGCAGTCATGGGTGAACAGGGAGTACAGGAGGGGACTGAGCACAAACCCTTGTGGGGCCTCGTTTTGAGGATCAGCGTATGGGAGGTGTTGTTGCCTATCTTCACCACATGGGGTCGGCCCATCAAGAAGTCCAGGACCCAGTTGCGGAGGGCGGAGTACTGACCCGGTAAAACATGTTTAGTGATGAGCTTGGAGGGCAGTATGGTGTTGAAGGTTGAGCTGTAGTAGATGAACAGCATTCTTACATAGGTATTCCTCTTGTCCAGATGAGATACAGCAGTGTGCAGTGCGATTGCAATTGCATCATCCATGGATCTGTTGGGACTGTATGTAGATTCTAGTGGGTCTAGGGTGTCGGGTAAGGTGGAGGTGATATGCTCCTTAACTAGCCTCTTAAAGCACTTCATGATGGCAGAAGTGAGTGCTATAGTCATTTAGTTCAGTTACTTTTGCTTTCTTGGGTAGAGGAACAATGGTGGACATCTTGAAGCAAGTGGGGACAACAGACGGGGATAAGGAGGGATTGCATATATACGTAAACACTCCAACCAGCTGGTCTACACATGCTCTGAATATGTGACTAGGGATGCTGTGTTGGCCGGCAGCCTTGCGAGGTTTAGCACACTTAAATGACTCACTCAAGTTGGCCACGGAGAAGGAGAGTTCGCGGCCCCCGTGACTGGTGATGGCACGCGTCTTTGGCACTGTTTTCCATGAAGCGGACGAAGAAGGTGTTTAGCTTGTCCGGGAACAAGGCGTCGATGTCCGAGTCCGAGTCTGATTGTCTGAGTCCATGCCACATGGGTCTCGTGTCTGAGCTGTTGAATTGCGACTCCACTTTGTCTTATGGAGGGCATAGCTGGACTGTTTGTAATCGTCCATGTTCCCAGTCACCTTGCCATGGTTATATGCGGTGGTTAGCACTTTCAGTTTTGCGTGAAGGCTGCCAAATATCCATGATTTTTCCTTTGGATTAGTTCTAATCATTACAGTGGGAACAACATACTCTGTGCACTTCCTGATGAACTTAGTCACCAAGTCAGTCTATACGTCAATGTTATTCTCAGAGGCAACCCGGACCATATCCCAGTCCGCGTGATCAAAACAATATTGAAGCATAGATTCCAATTGGTCAGATCAAGTTTGAACAGTCCTTACCATGGGTACTTCCTGTTTTAGTTTCTGCCTACAGGAAGGGACTATCAGAATGGAGGCATGATCTGATTTGCCCTAAGGGAGGGCGGGGAGGGCCTTGTAGCCGGCACAGGAGGGGGATTAGGAATGGTCAAGAATTCTTGAGAAGCGAGTCGTACGGGAGATGTGTTGATAAAACTTCGGGAGTGTTTTTCTCAAATTTGCTTTGTTAAGCTACAATAAATGTGTCCTCGGAATATGTGGTTTCCAGTTTATGGTTCCGGGATATGTGGTTTTCCAGTGTCGGCCGTGACAATGACCGAAGAGAATTTTCTCTGGAGGTAATGCGGACGTCATTTGATAGTGAGGTATTCCAGATCAGGAGAACAAAACGATTTAAGTTCCTGTACGTTACCACAATCAAACCATGAATAGTTAATCATGAAAAATACACCTCCGCCTTTCTTTTTCCCAGAGTTCTTTCTTCCTGTGTGCACGATGCACGGATAACCTCGCTGGATGTATGGACGGGGACAGTATATCCAGAGAGCCATAATTCTGTGAAACAGAGTATGTTACAGTCCCTGATGTATCTCTGGAAGGAGATCCTCGCCTGGGTCTCGTCTACTTTATTTTCCAGGGACTGAACATTACAGAGTAATATACTCGAAAGTGGTGGATGGTATGCACGCCTTCTGAGTCAGCCTACAAGCCCACTCCATATTCTTCTTCTCCGTCGGCGTCGTCTTGGAGTAGCCCCTGGGATGAGTGGAAATGCCTCGGGTGGTACAAACAAAGGACCCAATTCAGCAAAGTCACATTTCTGGTGGAAATGCTGGTGAGTGACCGCCGATCTAATATCCAAAAGTTGTTTTTGGCTGTAGGTAATAATGCAAGAAACATTCAAAGAATAATAATGCAAGAAAAAAAAATGAAATGTAAAAAATACTGCAAAGTTGGCCAGGTGCTAAGAACAGGACAACTATGTCTGTCGGCACCATCTTGTAAGTGTGTGATATAATATATCATGATGCACTTAACCTTTCCCACACATTATACTGCACCGTGGCACTATGCTCTAAGCTGCAGCAAGGAAATGATTCTATGTTCCTTGATCAGTAGCTGTCAGCCATGATTCGAGTCATCTCCTGCTTTACAAAATATATGTGCAGTGATTGGTTCTGGTATCCTCTGCACTTTCAGTCAAATAATCCCCCTCCTCCCTCGGTAGATCTTCTGATAGAATAACTCAATGTCTTAATCTTGGTTGGGACTTGGCTGTGTGAGAGAGAGTCCGAGCCAAGCTGCACATCAGAAGGAGAAGGAAAGGGGATTTTGGAAACTTTTTTTCTCTCTCCCTGACAGGGTGATTTTTCTTGCCTCAGTAGGCCAGCGGGTGTTGCTAGTACAATGATACTATTACACACTACTACATTACAAAACACTTCATCATGGGATCCTATTCAACTTCTCCAGGTTGTAAGAGTCTCTCTCTTACTCTCTATCTCTCTCTCTCTCTCGTTCTCTTTCTCTTTCTCTCTCTCTCTCACACACCACATTGTTCTCTACCTCTCTCTTTCTCTCTCCCCCTCCCTCTCTCTTTCTCTCTCTCTTTCTTTTATGTAAGACTCCATATATTTTATTATCAACACAAGATACAGTATGTTATATCCAAATGTTAAGCAGTTTGACACCCAATGTAAACCTAGCTATATAAATGTAATCTATTCTAACCATATTGTCCTCAGAGTATAATCATCCGGACCTGTTAACTTCACCTTGATGAAGGACCTGTTAGCTTCACATTGATGTAGAACCTGTTAGCTTCACCTTGATGTAGAACCTGTTAGCTTCACATTGATGTAGAACCTGTTAGCTTCACCTTGATGTAGAACCTGTTAGCCTTACCTTGATGAAGGACCTGTTAGCTTCACCTTGATGTGGGACCTGTTAGCTTCACATTGATGTAGAACCTGTTAGCTTCACCTTAATGTAGAAATTGTTAGCTTCACCTTGATGTAGGACCTGTTAGCTTCACGTTGATGAAGAACCTGTTAGCTTCACCTTGATGAAGGACCTGGTAGCTTCACCTTGATGAAGGACCTGTTAGCTTCACATTGATGTAGAACCTGTTAGCTTCACATTGATGTAGAACCTGTTAGCTTCGCCTTAATGTAGAAATGGTTAGCTTCACCTTGATGTAGGACCTGTTAGCTTCACCTTGATGTAGAACCTGTTAGCTTCACCTTGATGAAGGACCTGTTAGCTTCACCTTGATGAAGAACCTGTTAGCTTCACATTGATGTAGAACCTGTTAGCTTCACCTTGATGAAGGACCTGTTAGCCTCACCTTGATGAAGGACCTGTTAGCCTCACCTTGATGAAGGACCTGTTAGCCTCACCTTGATGAAGGACCTGTTAGCCTCACCTTGATGAAGGCCCTGTTAGCCTCTCCTTGATGAAGGACCTGTTAGCCTCACCTTGATGTAGAGCCTGTTAGCTTCACCTTGATGAAGGACCTGTTAGCCTCACCTTGATGAAGGACCTGTTAGCTTCACCTTGATGAAGGACCTGTTAGCTTCACATTGATGTAGAACCTGTTAGCTTCACCTTGATGAAGGACCTGTTAGCCTCACCTTGATGAAGGACCTGTTAGCCTCACCTTGATGAAGGACCTGTTAGCCTCACCTTGATGAAGGACCTGTTAGCCTCACCTTGATGAAGGCCCTGTTAGCCTCACCTTGATGAAGGACCTGTTAGCCTCACCTTGATGTAGAGCATGTTAGCTTCACCTTGATGAAGGACCTGTTAGCCTCACCTTGATGAAGGACCTGTTAGCCTCACCTTGATGAAGGCCCTGTTAGCCTCACCTTGATGAAGGACCTGTTAGCCTCACCTTGATGGAGAGCCTGTTAGCTTCACCTTGATGAAGGACCTGTTAGCTTCACCTTGATGTAGAACCTGTTAGCTTCACCTTGATATAGGATCTGTTAGCCTCACCTTGATGAAGGACCTGTTAGCCTCACCTTGATGAAGGACCTGTTAGCCTCACCTTGATGAAGGACCTGTTAGCCTCACCTTGATGAAGGCCCTGTTAGCCTCTCCTTGATGAAGGACCTGTTAGCCTCACCTTGATGTAGAGCCTGTTAGCTTCACCTTGATGAAGGACCTGTTAGCTTCACCTTGATGAAGGACCTGTTAGCTTCACCTTGATGAAGGACCTGTTAGCTTCACATTGATGTAGAACCTGTTAGCTTCACCTTGATGTAGAACCTGTTAGCTTCACCTTGATATAGGATCTGTTAGCCTCACCTTGATGAAGTAGCCTCATCATGGTGAGGCTAGCCTCAGTAGTTGTATAGAGTAGTGGTAGAAGTATAGAATAGTAGTATCGACTAGTTGTATTATATAGTAGTAGTATAAAGTGCCAGTAGAGAATAGCAGTAGAAAGTAGCAGTAGAAAGTAGCAGTAGAGAGTAGTAGTATAGAGTAATAGTAGACTAGAGTGGTGGTAGTATAGAGGAGTAGTACATAGTAGTAGTATTATAGAGTAGTTGTATAGCGCAGTAGTTGTATAGAATAGTTGTATAGAATAGTACTATAGAGTAGTAGTATATAATAGTAATTGTAAATATGTTTATTTTCACCTTTATTTAACCAGGTAGGCAAGTTGAGAACAAGTTCTCATTTACAATTGCGACCTGGCCAAGATAAAGCAAAGCAGTTCGACACATACAACAACACAGATTTACACATGGAGTAAAACAAACATACTGTCAATAATACAGTGGAAAAATAAGTCTATATACAATGTGAGCAAATGAGGTGAGATAAGGGAGGTAAAGGCAAAAAAATAAATAAAGGCCATGGTGGCGAAGTTAATACAATATAGCAATTAAAAGACTGGAATGGTAGATTTGCAGTGGAAGAATGTGCAAAGTAGAGATAGAAATAATGGGGTGCAAAGGAGCAAAATAAATAAATAAATAAATACAGTAGGGGGAGAGGTAGTTGTTTTAGCTAAATTATAGATGGGCTTTGTACAGGTGCAGTAATCTGTGAGCTGCTCTGACAGCTGGTGCTTAAAGCTAGTGAGGGAGATAAGTGTTTCCAGTTTCAGAGATGTTTGTAGTTCGTTCCAGTCATTGGCAGCAGAGAACTGGAAGGAGAGGCGGCCAAAGGAAGAATTGGTTTTGGGGGTGACCAGAGAGATATACCTGCTGGAGCGCGTGCTACAGGTGGGTGCTGCTATGGTGACCAACAAGCTGAGATAAGGGGGGACTTTACCTAACAGGGTCTTGTAGATGACCAGTGGGTTTGGCGACGAGTATGAAGCGAGGGCCAGCCAACGAGAGCGTACAAGTCGCAGCGGTGGGTAGTATATGGGGCTTTGGTGACAAAACGGATGGCACTATGATAGACTGCATCCTATTTATTGAGTAGGGTATTGGAGGCTATTTTGTAAATGACATCGCCAAAGTCGAGGATTGGTAGGATGGTCAGTTTTACAAGGGTATGTTTGGCAGCATGAGTGAAGGATGCTTTGTTGTGAAATAGGAAGCCAATTCTAGATTTTACTTTGGATTGGAGATGTTTGATATATTTGTCTGATGTATATTTGTCAGATGTTTGTCTGGAAGGAGAGTTTACAGTCTAACCAGACACCTAGGTATTTGTAATTGTCCACATATTCTAAGTCAGAACCGTCCAGAGTAGTGATGTTGGACAGGCGGGCAGGTGCAGGCAGCGATCGGTTGAAGAGCATGCATTTAGTTTTACTTGTATTTCAGAGCAATTGGAGGACACGGAAGGAGAGTTGTATGGCATTGAAGCTCGCCTGGAAGGTTGTTAATATGATGTGTAGTAGTATAGAATAGCAGTAGTATTGAGTTCTAGTATAGATTGGTAGTATAGAATGGTAGTGGTATAGAGTAGTAGGATATAGTAGTAGTCGTATTGGGTAGTAGTATAGTAGTATAGAGTAGCGGTAGTATAGAGTAGTAGTATAGAGTAGTAGTAGTATAGAGTAGTAGTAGTATAGCATAGTTGTATAGAGTAGTAGTATAGCGTAGTAGTTTAGCATAGTAGTATAGAGTAGTAGTAGTTTAGCATAGTAGTATAGAGTAGTAGTAGTATAGCATGGTAGTATAGAGTAGTAGTAGTTTAGCATAGTAGTATAGAGTAGTAGTAGTATGGCATAGTAGTATAGAGTAGTAGTAGTATAGCATAGTAGTATAGCGTAGTAGTAGTATAGCATAGTAGTATAGAGTAGTAGCAGTTTAGCATAGTTGTATAGAGTAGTAGTAGTATAGCATAGTAGTATAGAGTAGTAGTATAGCGTAGTAGTTTAGCATAGTAGTATAGAGTAGTAGTAGTATAGCATAGTTGTATAGAGTAGTAGTAGTATAGCATAGTAGTATAGAGTAGTAGTAGTATAGCATAGTAGTATAGAGTAGTAGTAGTATAGAGTAGTAGTAGTATAGAGTAGTAGTAGTATAGCATAGTAGTATAGAGTAGTAGTAGTATAGAGTAGTAGTAGTATAGCATAGTAGTATAGAGTAGTAGTAGTATAGAGTAGTAGTAGTATAGCGTAGTCGTTTAGCATAGTAGTATATAGTAGTAGTAGTATAGCATAGTAGTATAGAGTAGTAGTAGTATAGAGTAGTAGTAGTATAGCATAGTAGTATAGAGTAGTAGTAGTATAGCATAGTAGTATAGAGTAGTAGTAGTATAGAGTAGTAGTAGTATAGCGTAGTCGTTTAGCATAGTAGTATATAGTAGTAGTAGTATATCATAGTAGTATAGAGTAGTAGTAGTATAGAGTAGTAGTAGTATAGAGTAGTAGTAGTAGTATAGCATAGTTGTATAGAGTAGTAGTATAGCATAGTTGTATAGAGTAGTAGTATGGCATAGTCGTAGTATAGAGTAGTAGTAGTATAGAATAGTAGTATTGAGTAGTAGTATAGAGTAGTTTCAAGTAGTAGTCTTTCTCTACTTATTTTTCTCCTCTCTGAAAATAAAGACTGATGCCACATCATTTCCTATCTTGCAGGGCTCTCTCTCATCATTATTGGAGATAAGATTTGTGTGCGTGTTGATGTGTGTGCGTGTTACGGATTGACTGTGTGCGCATGTCTGTGTCATCGCAATCAATACCGCTCACTTATGGAATGTCCTCACACCAGCACTTTGTAAATCATGTATTTGGTGTTATTTTTGGAAAACTTTGAAAAAGATTATCTTTCATCTCTCCCCCTACCCTTCATTTATAATCCCTCAGTCTCTTTTTTAGTATCATGAATAAGTGCACTATATTAAAACTACTTGTGGACTGATTGCATTTTTAGCAGTGAAGTCTCATGCTAGTTTTCCCAAATATTTTGTTCCTGTAACCCACATAAACCTCAATGGAAAAATTATTGTGACAAGCCAAGTAGACAAAATCTATGTTTCTGTTCAGGACACAACAATCCAAACTGAATCACTCGCATCACACCAGTGCAGTCAGTCCTGATCAACAGCTTGTGAAACCGTGTACAATACAGACACACACACACACACACACACACACACACACACACACACACACACACACACACACACACACACACACACACACACACACACACACACAGACACACAGACAGAAAGCCCTGAGATCAATCCCTATGTCTCAAATGAGAAACAGCCTTGAAACCAGGCCAAACCACCAGAACACAAACCAGGAATAATGTTTAGTGTCTCTATCAGTTGTCACAACATATCATGATCATATAAACTCAGTCTGAAACAAGGCATGAAATCAAATCATACTCTGGCTAGAGACTGTCCAAGTTTCGCTGAGTTCATTGAAATAAATTGACTAGAATTGTAAAGAAAAGCCTGTCAGACCTTGGCAATATTTATTGCTTTTACTAGCGGTCATGGGTACAGTCAATAATGGACACCGGTCAACCCATCACTAAACATTGACTTAAATGGAAATCCCGTTTCAATGTCTATGGTTCGTTTGTTGTATCCCCTTTGAGGTGACTGTCCTCGTATCTCATCGACAAGCAACAGCAACGACAGCCCAGCAGGCGAAGCTAGTTGACAGGATGCCATTACAATCAGTTCACAAGCAGTTTATCTGATTGTTGTACTCACATCAATGTAACTTGGCCGCTGGGCAGCAAGCTCAGAGCCACACAGAGTGCACCTCAGACAGATTTCAGCTCATTAATTATTCAGAAACATACTGAAAGGACATTTATTTTGAGAAGAAAATTCCCTGTTGTTCCTAACTAACTTCTTTATTCTTGACGGTTGAGAAGACTATCAGTAACTTATCAACCATCTACACTATATCTACAAAAGTATGTGGACACCCCTTCAAATGAGTGGATTCAGCTATTTTAGCCACACCCGTTGCTGACAGGTGTATAAAATCAAGCAGACAGCCATGCAATCTCCATAGACAAACATTGGCAGTATAATGGCCTTACTGAAGAACTCAGTGACTTTCAACGTGGCACTGTCATAGAATGCCACCTTTTCAAATTGTCAGTTTGTCAAATTTCTGCCCTGCTAGAGCTGCCCCGGTCAACTGTAATTACTGTTATTGTGAAATGGAAACGTCTAGGAGTAACAACGGCTCAGCCACGAAGTGGTGAGCCAAACAAGTTCACAGAATGGGACTGCCGAGTGCTGAAGCACAGTCCATACAGAAACGGTTTGTCGAGATCGGCGTGGAAGAACTTGACTGGCCTGCGCAGAGCCCTGACCTAAAAGCAATCCAACACCTTTGGGATGAATTGGAACACTGACTGCGAGACAGGCTTAATCGCCCAACATCAGTGCCCAACCTCACTAATGCTCTTGTGGCTGAATGGAAGCAAGTCCCCACAGCAATGTTCCAACATCTAGTGGAAAATCCTTCTCAGAAGAGTGGGGACCAACTCCATATTAATGCCCATGATTTTGGAATTAGATTTTCGATGAGCAGATGTCCACATACTTTTGGTCATGTAGTGTATCAACTAACCCGTAGCTTAGCTCTGAACATAACTCTAACGCTTATCCTAACCCGAAACTTAACCCTTAACATAACCATAACCATAGCCATAATCCTAACCTTTACCCTAACTCTAACCTTAGCAAGCAGTTGCTTATCAACAGATAGTTTGTTGATAGTAGGTCCATCTGTAGAGATATACAGATGGAGAATCCAGACTACCCCAATAAAGTGTGTATATATTGGGAAATACATACTGCCTAAAAGAC
Organism: Oncorhynchus clarkii lewisi; assembly: GCF_045791955.1. Taxonomy (NCBI): domain Eukaryota; kingdom Metazoa; phylum Chordata; class Actinopteri; order Salmoniformes; family Salmonidae; genus Oncorhynchus; species Oncorhynchus clarkii. Next base: position 82,932,643 of record NC_092147.1, on the reverse strand, counting down.
TTTTAGAATCAACAAAAAAATATATAATTTGGTAATTTAGCAGACACTTGAATCCACTTTCATGACATAGTTTACAGTTAACACTGTTGTTAACACAGTTAACAACATAATGTATATTCAGTTGTGTATATGTGGTGCTCTGTGGGAATCAAACCTCCAACTCTGAGTCATCAAAACTTGATGGTGACATCCTAAATGGCCTACCATTTCCATATTTAGTGCACTACTTTTTATCTGAACTTTACCTTTACCTGAGTCCTGTTGAAAAGCAGTTGACAGGGTATCATTTGGGATATACTCAGAGAAATGAGCCAGCAGAGAAAAATACTCATAATCTTCTGGCTATAGACAGATGGGAGAAACCCTTTAGGAAAACGTCAGTTTCTGGGCATTTCACACAGAAAAATAGATTTTTATAGCAACAATGTGACACATTCTGGGACTTTTATAATGCTTTACATGCACAGTAACTTGGATATTTACTGTGAGAAGACAGTAGGATATGTGTGGGTTTTTTCTTCTTTATGACAGTAAATGTGTATATTTATATACATTTTCTCATTTTAAATTGAACAATTCTGCAATTACAGCAGTGTTTCAAATGATCATCCAATCATCAAGCTTTGATCATTTGAATCAGAACGTGAACCCATTGTGGTCCCGAGGACCGAGATTGGGAAACGCTGAATTATATTTTCTTAGCTATTGTGTGATCTGTGATTACATCTCACCCTCTCTCCATTTCTATCTATCTATCTATGCTGGAACACTGTTCTGTAAGAGGGACGTGGTCTGTCGATGAAATTCAATTGTAGACACACACACACTCTCACACTCTCTCTCTCACACACACACACACACACACACACACACACACACACACACACACACACACACACACACACACACACACACACACACACAATAGGTTCTCTACTCTTTTCTATTTTGACCAATGACTTGCTACTGGAATTGAACAAAGCCTGTGTGTCCATGTAATCTGATAATTCAACCATATACGCATCAGCAACCACAGCTCCTGAAGTTACTGAAACCCTTCACAAAGAGTTGCAGTCAGTTTTGGAATGGGTGGCCAGGAATAAACTGGTCCTGAACATCTCTAAAACTAAGAGCAATGTATTTGATACAAATAATTCCCTATGCTCTAGACTTCAGCTGAATCTGGTAATGAATAATGTGGCTGTTGAGGAGACTAAATTACTTGGTGTAACCTTAGATTGTAAACTGTCATGGTGAAAAAATATAGCTTGAATGGTTGTAAAGATGGGGAGAGGTCTGCCCGTAATAAAGAGATGCTCTGCTTTTTTGACACCACAAATATCGGCCACTTCCTCAGTTTCATTCCCATTATAATGTTTCTCCACAAAGCAGGTCCTGCAGGCTCTTGTTTTATCTTTTCTTGATTATTGTCCAGTTGTGTTATCGAGTGCTGCAAGGAAAGACCTAGTTAAGCTACAGCTGGCCCAGAACAGAGCGGCACGTCTTGCTTTTCATTGTCATTGTCATAAATACTATGCATGACCAGTTAATCTTAGCTAGAGTCGAGGAGAGACTGACTACATCACTGCTTCCAAATTGTTTGCATAACTTACACACAGCTGTGACACACACACTTTGTCATGGCTGCTCCCCTCTCTGGCGCACGAGGGCGCCAGGCTGCTCATCATTACGCACACCTGCCACCATCGTTACTTGCACACGTGCTTCCTTGGACTCACCTGGACTCCATCACGTCATTGATTGCCTTCCCTATATTGGTCACTTCCTCAGTTTCAACCCTGTGTCAGCATTGGTGTTGTTTTGATTCTCTTGTACAGATGCTGTTCTCGTTTAGTTTCATGTCTGTTTATTATTAAATCCTCAACCTGTACTTGCTTACCATCTCACCGCGTCTATAGTTACAGAACCATACAGAATGCAGACCCCACAATTGGTAGCATTGGGGAGTTTTTTGTTTTGTTTATTTTGTTGGTGCCGTCGGATCCGGGTGCCGCTGCCGAAGCAACTGGAGATGCCTCATCTGGCTCGGCAGGCTCCTACGCCATGCCTTAGCTCGGCTCGTCAGTCTCCCACGCCATGCCTCAGCCGGCTCGTCAGGCTTCCACACCATGCTTCAGCCTGCTCATCAGGCTCCTAAGCCTCAGCCGGCTCGACTGGCTCCCATGTTAGCCAGGTCAGGCTCGCCCAGGTAGGACGCCGGGTGGCACCCCTAGAGTGGTGAGGGTACTGTCACGGCTGCTCCCGCTCCCCCTCTCTGGTGCTCGAGGGCGCCAGGATGCTCATCATTATGCACACCTGCCACCATCGTTACGCACACCCATGCCTCATCGGACTCACCTGGACTCTATCACGTCATTGATTGCCTCCCCTATATCGGCCACTTCCTCAGTTTCATTCCCATTATATTGTTTCTCTTGTCTAGACGCTGTTGTTGTTAAGTTTCATGTCTGTTTATTATTAAATCCTCACCCTACTTGCTTACTGTCTCCCAGAGCCTGTAGTTACCGAACCGTTACACACTTACCCCACAAGACATGCCACCAGGGGTCTTTTCTAAGTCCCCAAATGCAGAACAGATTCCAGAAGGCATACAGTATTCTATAGAGCCATTATTGCATGATACTTCCGTAAAAAAAAAAACTGAGAGTAACATCTCTATCGTGTCATGTTTTGTGTGGACCCCAGGAAGAGTAGCTGCTGCTTTTGCAACAGCTAATGGGGATCCTAGTAAAATACCAAATTCACACATATATTTTAAATACTTTATTTGAATCCACCAATTAAATTTACAAAAAAAGGATCCAAATATTTCAGGTCCCTATTTCAGGTCCCTGAGGTCCCTGTACACATGGCATTCAAGGGTACAGAAAGCACCTCATTTTTCAAACAACTAGGCTGCCCACGACAGCTGAAACAGAGCAGTACCTAGCAAATTGCTTTGCCCTAGTTTTTGTCAGTCCTGCAGTCTGGAGGTCACACACTGCAAGCCTGTGTATATGGCTGAGACTGCCAAATGTCAGCGCCACCAGCTTGCACCTCCACCCCAGGCTGTCCCAGCGTGCCTCTAGGGGCTGGTATTTAAGCAGGTTCTCAGCAAAAGCCTGCTCCATGTAGGCGTCCAATGAGCAGCCCACTTCCAAAATGAGCACCTCCCACTGGCCTCCCCAAACAACAACAATATCTGGTGTATTTGGCATACAGGTGTATTCATCAACATCAAACCAGCTTCCCCTTTTGTGCTGTTGGTGAGACTACCTGTCTCACCACGCTGGTTATCAGATCAACAAGGCAGTCATGTCTAGCAATGTACAAATCCTTGTATGAACAGCAGCCATTCACAACATGGGCAATGGACTCCATTACATTTGGCTCATGTAGAATAGAAAATGATACCAAGGAGTGTTGGTTGTCCTGGATGTAGGATGAGATGTTCCATCATGGGTGACAGAAGTCTCCACAACAACACCGCGATCTGCACACAACTGCATCAGAGGCCGTCACTGGCTCAGTTTCCATATCAGTCGGTGTCCACCTGAGCTCCGGTCCTGTTGCACAGGTTGTTGAGGTCCTGCCAGTCTGACTGGACTCCAAAACCCGCAGCACGAGTGTTCAATTTTCCATTGGCCTAGGAAGTTGTCCTCTGTGTCCCTGGCCAGTTGAACCTTCGTCCTCCGTAGGTCCAGATGTAGAGAGGCTAACTCCTTAACTGACACGTCGTCAATGTTGAGCATGTTCAAAAGGTGAGTCAGCCTGGTAGCAGTGTAAATCCACTCATTATTTCGGGATACCTAAACCCCTCTATCTTTGGCTCAGGAAGACAACGTTACGTGGTGTGTGTTTAAGCATAGCCGCTTTCTCCCCATTTTAACAGTTTTGTTATTCATTTCCCTCAGAACCTTCTGTGGGAGAGGCACATTTGCAAGCAGATGTTGAATATTTTCTAGGGCCACCTCTCTCACAGCTTCTAGCTTCATGCCCACGGGCAGAAGGGAAATGTCAATCATTTCAAGCCTGGTTGAATACTCATGGACAAGCTCCTCAAGTTGTTCCCCCCACTTGCCAGCAACATTAAACCCCACATCCAGTCGGATCAGATGGTCTCAGGTCACACACACACAAGTCTTATTCTGCATTTACTGTATCTGTCAAGGGTATTTCCTATTTTACCATAGGAAAAAAAGTCACTGGGACCGAGAGACTGAAAAACAGCTTCTATCTCAAGGCCATCAGACTGTTAAACAGCCACCACTAACACTGAGTGGCTGATGCCAACCAACTGACACTGACTCAACTCCAGCCACTTTAATAATGGGAATTGATGGGAAATGATGTAAATATATCACTAGCCACTTTAAACAATGCTACCTTATATAATGTTACTTACCCTACATTATTCATCTCATATGCATACGTATATACTGTACTCTATATCATCGACTGTATCCTTATGTAATACATGTATCACTAGCCACTTTAAACTATGCCACTTTGTTTACATACTCATCTCATTTGTACATACTGTACTCGATACCATCTACTGTATCTTGCCTATGATGCTCTGTACCATCACTCATTCATATATCCTTATGTACATATTCTTTATCCCCTTACACTGTGTACAAGACAGTAGTTTTGGAATTGTTAGTTAGATTACTTGTTATTACTGCATTGTCGGAACTAGAAGCACAAGCATTTCGCTACACTTGCATTAACATCTGCTAACCATGTGTATGTGACAAATAAAATTTGATTTGATTTGATTTGAAAAAAAGTCACTGTGTTAATACTGCAAAACATTTAATTGAAACCTCCATTCCTTTCTCAAAATGACTCAATTGAAATGGATTTCACCCCAACCCTGATCCATTGTGGCATACATGTTTGCATAGGCACTAGAAACGTTTACTGCTTGCTTTGATGTCTCCCTCTCTGGGCTATAATTGCGTCTTTCGACAATGCATCAAGAAGGATAATCAGGGTACAGTGCTTTCAGCTCTTTTTGACTTCTCTGGTATGATTCTTCAAACTGGCTATTGTCAGGGGGTAAACTGGCTCTAGATAAACTGGATCTAGTCAGGGGATAAACTGGCTCTAGATAAACTGGCACTAGTCAGGGGATAAACTGGCTCTAGTCAGGGGGTAAACTGGCTCTAGATAAACTGGCTCTGGTCGGGGATAAACTGACTCTAGTCAGGGGATAAACTGACTAGTCGCGGGATAAACTGGCTCTAGTCAGGAGGTAAACTGGCTCTAGATAAACTGGCTCTAGATAAACTGGCTATTGTCAGGGGATAAACTGGCTCTAGTCAGGGGATAAACTGGCTCTAGTCAGGGGATAAACTTGCTCTAATCAGGAGATAAACTGGCTCTAGTCAGGGGATAAAGTAGCTCTAGCCAGGGATGAACCCGTCGCTAATCAGGAGATAAACTGGCTCTAATCAGGGGATAAATTGTCTCTAGTCAGAGGATAAACTGGCCGGGGATAAACTGGCTCGAATCAGGAGATAAACGGGCTCTAATGAGGAGATAAACTGGCTCTAATCAGGGGATAAACCCGCACTAGGAAGAATATGTAGTATTGTGTTTATTAGGATCCCTCTTCATTACTCTCCCACATAATTAACTAACATCATTAACAAGGGATTAAACATGAGTGAATCATCACACACACAGACACACACACACGCCTGTTCTTTCTCTCTGTCTCTCTCTCTCTTTCTCTCACCCTCTCTTTCTATCCCTCCAACCCTTTCTTCATCTCTCCCTGTTTTTATTCCTTCTCCAGCTGGAGGAGATGCTCCCTGGTTCCGTTTGCTGGGTTGGCAGATTGTTTTTACGGTGCAACCTCCTAAATCTTCCCCCTCTCCTTCTCTCTATTGTTTTTAGGGCTGTTTGATTTGGTTCCCACGGAGCTTAGTGGTCGTAACTCTGGGCTTTGGACGGAATATGGAAGTCGGGACACTGAACTGTCCCAGGGACACCAAACGGCTCCAGACATCCCAGGTTGCACATTACTTTGTGATGCATCAGGTGATGTCCATGCATACCGAGTAGGCTGGTAAACTAATGTGGATATTTGAACATGTATCGATGCTGTTTTGACTTACAAGCTTTATTTCTTACCCTGCTGTTCTTATTGGACAATTACATTCAATGCTTACTTTGACTTTACCCCCTAGTTAACTAAGATAACATTCCAATGTACATCAACCATCTGGGAAAGAGTTAGAGAAGACAGGAGAGAGGTTGATGGGGGGGGGGGGGGGGGTTGCGTTGGTGTCTTCCATCGATGTAATCAACCGGGGCCAAACCTGCTTTGCTGCAGGTTTTGCTGCATGACCCCACCCCTCGTGGTTGAATAGACCGCAGTGGTTGGCACATCGTATGACCAAACAATCAAGAAAGCTCATCCAAGTATGAGCAAATGATAGACGGTGATCAACAGTGCCAGACAAGGGGGACAGTGTTCTGAAGCAAAGTTTTGGAGTAGAGTTTAACCCTGGGTGCTGTGAGACTTGGAGAGTGTTGGTGATGTGAGACTTGGAGACTGTGGGTGATGTTTATTTGCTTTCAGAGAGATTCCAAGTTCATATTATTTTATTTTCTCCTTTGCAGGAATTCTCATTTCCTGTCATGTCAGAAGGGAACATGATGGGAGTGGATTTCAACGCAGTGTGTGTGTCCTGTGTGTGTGTGTGTGTGGGTGTGTGCGCAGGCGCGCGCCTCCTACTGTGGTTAAGACAACAGTGGGGAGACGGGTGTTTGTGGTGGCACAATGCCTGGCCACACACACACACACACACACACACACACACACACACACACACACACACACACACACACACACATTTGATTTCTCCAAGCTGTTAGGCCAAGCACACAACGTAGTCCTAGGGCACAACCCAAACGGTGCCCTATCCCCTATATACTGCACCCCTTGGGTCCTGGTCAAAACTAGTGCAATGGTTCCATAGGGAATAGGGTGCCATTTAGGACGCAACCCCAGTCTTCAAAGCTGGGTAGCCTTTCAATGAAGGGGACAGTTCAGCATTCCTGAAAGGCCTGAGCACGGATGGAAATTCCAGATAGCTCTCAGACTGCTGGCAACAGGGAACACACATACACACACGCAAATACACACACCTACACACACACAGTACAGGCAGGATGGCACTTTCACCCAGTGTCTCTATGAAGTTTATAGAGTTGGCTGTGAAGTTTAGAGTTGGCCGTGTTGTTGGCAGAGTTGCTGGCCGTGTTGCTGGCCGTGTTGCTGGCCATGTTGCTGACCGTGTTGCTGGACGTGTTGTTGGCCATGTTGCTGGACGTGTTGTTGGACGTGTTGCTGGCTATTCTTGCTCAATGTGTTGCTGGCGGTGAAGTTGGCCGTGTTGCTGGACGTGTTGTTGGCTATGTTGCTGGCCGTGTTGCTGGCCGTGTTGTTGGCGATGTTGCTGGCCGTGTTGCTGGCCATGTTGCTGGCCGTGTTGCTGGCCGTGTTGTTGGCCATGTTGCTGGCCGTGTTGTTGGACGTGTTGCTGGCTATTCTTGCTCACTGTGTTGCTGGCCGTGAAGTTGGCCGTGTTGCTGGACGTGTTGTTGGACGTGTTGCTGGCTATTCTTGCTCACTGTGTTGCTGGCTATTCTTGCTTACTGTGTTACTGGCCGTGAAGTTGGCCGTGTTGCTGGACGTGTTGTTGGCTATGTTGCTGGCCGTGTTGCTGGCCGTGTTGTTGGCGATGTTGCTGGCCATGTTGTTGGCCATGTTGCTGGCCGTGTTGTTGGACGTGTTGCTGGCTATTCTTGCCGGAAATGAGAAGCAGGTACTGGGAGTCAACATTTAATCAGGAACAGAAAGGTAACAGAACAGCGTCAGCACACGGGTAAACAAAGACAAACGACAATTAATGCTGAAGCAGGGAACAGAGCGAGGAACCAGACAGATATAGGGAAGGTAATGACAGAGGTGATTGAGTCCAGGTGAGTCCAATAATCGCTGATGCACGTGACGCTGGGAAGGCAGGTGTGCGTAATGATGGATGCAGGAGTGCGCAATGCTGGGGAGCCTGGCGCCCTTGAGCGCCAGGGGGGAGAGCGGGAGCAGGCGTGACACACATCCAAAATAATAACACATGAAGTCTGCCAGGACTCTGATCCCATTTGAACAGAGAGGTTTTACACACATTCAAAATAATAACATATCAAGTGCTATTGAACAAAGGGAGACAGATAAAGGGGGAATGTCCACTCCCCTAAGCTTTATAAAATATCCATTTGTGTGTGGCCTTTTTCTCTATCTAATTTACCATGTATAGGGCCAGGAGTTTTTCTATCCAGAAAGTTGAAGATGAGCTTTCTGTACATACCATACTTAGCAGATGTTTTGCGGGTGTAGTGAAATTCTTCTGCTTAAACTGCTACTTTTGTGGCCATAACATTATGTGTAATGACACCAATGGGCCTACTGTATAACGAGCTGCAACCTAATACATAGATGCCAAACTAAATATAAAGCCAATCTAACCAAACCTAATTCCGGTAGTCTTCATTAAGAGAGCCTAAAGCCAAAACAACTTCTACCCACAGCCATCTTCAAGACGTCACAGAAAAGGGCTTCAAACACAAACTGGCATTTGGGGATGGAAACCAAAACCATGCATATTTTGTAAAATGTATATTGTATACATTAGGATTGAAAATGAAGCGTGTGTGTGTGTGTGTGTGTTAGTGTGTGTGTGTGTGTGTGTGTGTGTGTGTGTGTGTCAATTCGTTATAATAATTTCAGATTTCCAAGCCCAGTGATCATTTTCCACTGATGTGCACATTCAGACACATTCAGAGGCCAGAATGAGATGCTTTATGAGTTCATCAGCTTGCGTTACAATCCCAGTATGAAGGGGAATGCATGCATTCAACCATTGTGGTAATCAGACCTCCCCAACCTAGCAATTTACCCTGTCCATGTGCCCTCCCTTGGTGAACCAAAACCAATATCCCCTATCTTTCAGGCCTCAGTCAAACACTGACAACTGTAAACACACATCTTGGCCATACCGTGTGCCGGTGTCAATCCACGCACGCACGCTAACATACACACACACAAACACACACACACACACACGCATAAAGACCCACGTCAATCTCCTTTTCAAGAGCTGGACTTGTATTTCCTGCTAACTCTACACCAGAGCAGGGACTACCAGACCCAAACACACACTGATTTGTGGTCAACGCTGTCTTGTCTGACTGAATGTGGGCTGTGCCAGCCATGGCCAAACATATGCATGTATGAGAGCCCATCTCGATTGTATATGAGTTTTGAGTCTGAATTAAAAGGAATTTAAAGGAAGTAAAATGTAATTCCATAGCATTCAAAGAAATTCAAAAAATGAAAGGCTTGATCCATTTTTTTGAGAAACATGTTTCTGCTTCTTTGAAAAATCATAGGAGAAATTGTAGCTCCAAAGTACTTTGTTCTTGTCTTAGCAAAAGCCTAGATGTGAGTGTGTGTCTTGTCTCACTATGTTTGACTACGGGCTGATGGTGAAACTAAAGTTACAGCAGCAATATCAGGAGATTTGAGGACACTTGAAGCCTGGGGAAATATGTGCCAGTCTGGAGACACACACACACACACACACACACACACACACACACACACACACACACACACACACACACACACACACACACACACACACACACACACACACACAGACACACACACACACAGGGGAAATATGTGCCAGCCTGGAGACACACACACACACACACACACACACACACACAGGGGGAATATGTGCCATGCATCCATTCATGCAAACAAAGGTAAACAGCAGGATTCAGATACTATTAGTTCAGCATGCTTCTTATTATGGAGGCTAGTCTAGTGTTAGATCTTATTTACATTCAGAATGGATAGGTGATCATGACTGAGTCTGTGGATGTTTCTGTGTGTGTTTGCGCGGTTGTGTACATTCGTGTGTGTGAAAGAGCGATGGGGATAAATAGGGATGGTGGGAAGGAATGAGGTGGGAGTGAGAAATGGACGAGAAAGAGAGTACCTCTTGTACTAGCCGTGAATTGCTTATCGAATAGGTTCCCAACTGCTACTGTACCGTTTGGCACTCACACTCTAATGATAAATGTTTAATCAAAGCACTCACTACAGGTATGGAATTAAACACCCTGTTATATACACAATGGTTATGACACACGTACACACAATCACTCTGGACTCAATGAACTATGATGGCTGCAGCGAATTAGCTGGCAAAACTAAATTGGATGTGAACCTGCGACACTAAGCTCTTACTGTTAAATGTACCAATGATCGTTGATTATGTAAATTATAGCTGTCTAACGTTTCTCCCTCAGTGTTTGTGCTTGACTACGTTATACTGTCAACACAATCAATCATACATACAGTGCCTTGCGAAAGTATTCGGCCCCCTTGAACTTTGCGACCTTTTGCCACCTGTGTGTAATCAAGTCTCTGTATAAATGCACCTGCACTGTGATAGTCTCAGAGGTCCGTTAAAAGCGCAGAGAGCATCATGAAGAACAAGGAACACACCAGGCAGGTCCGAGATACTGTTGTGAAGAAGTTTAAAGCCGGATTTGGATACAAAAAGATTTCCCAAGCTTTAAACATCCCAAGGAGCACTGTGCAAGCGCTAATATTGAAATGGAAGGAGTATCAGACCACTGCAAATCTACCAAGACCTGGCCGTCCCTCTAAACTTTCAGCTCATACAAGGAGAAGACTGATCAGAGATGCAGCCAAGAGGCCCATGATCACTCTGGATGAACTGCAGAGATCTACAGCTGAGGTGGGAGACTCTGTCCATAGGACAACAATCAGTCGTATATTGCACAAATCTGGCCTTTATGGAAGAGTGGCAAGAAGAAAGCCATTTCTTAAAGATATCCATAAAAAGTGTCGTTTAAAGTTTGCCACAAGCCACCTGGGAGACACACCAAACATGTGGAAGAAGGTGCTCTGGTCAGATGAAACCAAAATTGAACTTTTTGGCAACAATGCAAAACGTTATGTTTGGCGTAAAAGCAACACAGCTGAACACACCATCCCCACTGTCAAACATGGTGGTGGCAGCATCATGGTTTAGGCCTGCTTTTCTTCAGCAGGGACAGGGAAGATGGTTAAAATTGATGGGAAGATGGATGGAGCCAAATACAGGACCATTCTGGAAGAAAACCTGATGGAGTCTGCAAAAGACCTGAGACTGGGACGGAGATTTGTCTTCTAACAAGACTATGATCCAAAACATAAGGCAAAATCTACAATGGAATGGTTCAAAAATAAACATATCCAGGTGTTAGAATGGCCAAGTCAAAGTCCAGACCTGAATCCAATCGAGAATCTGTGGAAAGAACTGAAAACTGCTGTTCACAAATGCTCTCCATCCAACCTCACTGAGCTCGAGCTGTTTTGCAAGGAGGAATGGGAAAAAATGTCAGTCTCTCGATGTGCAAAACTGATAGAGACATACCCCAAGCGACTTACAGCTGTAATCGCAGCAAAAGGTGGCGCTACAAAGTATTAACTTAAGGGGGCTGAATAATTTTGCACGCCCAATTTTTCAGTTTTTGAGTTGTTAAAAAAGTTTGAAATATCCAATAAATGTCGTTCCACTTCATGATTGTGTCCCACTTGTTGTTGATTCTTCACAAAAAAGTACAGTTTTATATCTTTATGTTTGAAGCCTGAAATGTGGCAAAAGGTCGCAAAGTTCAAGGGGTGTTACGGTGAGTGAATGAGGACCCAAAAGCGAACTAACTTAAACAGAGCTTCTTTAATAACCAAACATAGGTAGGCTCAGATAGACCGGCAGATTCCGACAGGACAGGACAAGGTTACAGCAAACATGACGATAGTCTGGCTCAGGCATGAAACACAACAAACAAGAATCCGACAAGGACAGGAACAAAAACAGAGAGAGATATAGGGACCTAATCAGAGGGAAAAAGGGAACAGGTGGGAAACGGGGTGAATGGGTAGTTAGGAGGAGACAAGGCACAGCTGGGGGAAAGAGGGGGAGAAAAGGTAACCTAACAACAACCAGCAGAGGGAGACAGGGTGAAGGGAAAGGACAGAAACACACAACATGACAATACATGACAGTACCCCCCCACTCACCGAGCGCCTCCTGGCGCACTCGAGGAGGAAACCTGGCGGCAACGGAGGAAATCCTCGATCAGCGCACGGTCCAGCACGTCCCGAGAGGGAACCCAACTCCTCTCCTCAGGACCGTACCCCTCCCAATCAACGAGGTACTGGTGACCACGGCCCCGAGGACGCATGTCCAAAATCCTGCGGACCCTGTAGATGGGTGCGCCCTCGACAAGGATGGGGGGGGGGGGGGGGGAAGACGAGCGGGGGCGCGAAGAACGGGCTTAATACAGGAGACATGGAAGACCGGGTGGACGCGACGAAGGTATCGCGGAAGAAGAAGTCGAACTGCGACAGGATTAATGACCCGAGAAATACGGAACGGACCAATGAACCGCGGGGTCAACTTGCGAGAAGCCGTCTTAAGGGGAAGGTTCTGAGTGGAGAGCCAAACTCTCTGACCGCGACAATATCTAGGACTCTTAGTTCTACGCTTATTAGCAGCCCTCACAGTCTGCGTCCTATAACGGCAAAGTGCAGACCTGACCCTCTTCCAGGTGCGCTCGCAACGTTGGACAAAAGCCTGAGCGGAGGGGACGCTGGACTCGGCGAACTGAGATGAGAACAGCGGAGGCTGGTACCCGAGGCTACTCTGAAAAGGAGATAGCCCGGTCGCAGACGAAGGAAGCGAGTTGTGGGCGTATTCTGCCCAGGGGAGCTGTTCTGACCAAGACGCAGGGTTGCGAAAAGAAAGACTGCGTAAGATGCGACCAATAGTCTGATTGGCCCGTTCTGCTTGACCGTTAGACTGGGGGTGAAAGCCGGAAGAGAGACTGACGGAAGCCCCAATCAAACGGCAAAACTCCCTCCAAAATTGAGACGTGAATTGCGGACCTCTGTCCGAAACGACGTCTGACGGAAGGCCATGAATTCTGAAAACATTCTCGATGATGATTTGTGCCGTCTCTTTAGCAGAAGGAAGCTTAGCAAGGGGAATGAAATGAGCCGCCTTAGAGAACCTATCGACAACCGTAAGAATAACAGTCTTCCCCGCTGACGAAGGCAGTCCGGTGACAAAATCTAAGGCGATGTGAGACCACGGTCGAGAGGGAATGGGAAGCGGCCTGAGCCGGCCGGCAGGAGGGGAGTTACCGGACTTAGTCTGCGCGCAGACCGAACAAGCAGCCACGAAACGACGCGTGTCATGCTCCCGGGTGGGCCACCAAAAACGCTGGCGAATGGAAGCAAGCGTACCCCGAACGCCAGGGTGGCCGGCTAACTTGGCAGAGTGAGCCCACTGAAGAACGGCCAGACGAGTAGGAACGGGAACGAAAAGAAGGTTCCTAGGACAAGCGCGCGGCGACGGAGTGTGAGTGAGCGCTTGCTTTACCTGCCTCTCAATTCCCCAGACAGTCAACCCGACAACACGCCCCTCAGGGAGAATCCCCTCGGGGTCAGTGGAGGCTACTGAAGAACTGAAGAGACGAGATAAAGCATCAGGCTTGGTGTTCTTAGAGCCCGGACGATAAGAAATCACGAACTCGAAACGAGCGAAAAACAGCGCCCAACGCGCCTGACGCGCATTAAGTCGTTTGGCAGAACGGATGTACTCAAGGTTCCTATGGTCAGTCCAAACGACAAAAGGAACGGTCGCCCCCTCCAACCACTGTCGCCATTCGCCTAGGGCTAACCGGATGGCGAGCAGTTCGCGGTTTCCCACATCATAGTTACGTTCCGACGGGGACAGGCGATGAGAAAAATACGCGCATGGGTGGACCTTGTCGTCAGAGAGGGAGCGCTGAGAAAGAATGGCTCCCACGCCCACCTCTGACGCGTCAACCTCGACAACGAACTGTCTAGAGACGTCAGGTGTAACAAGGATAGGAGCGGATGTAAAACGATTCTTGAGGAGATCAAAAGCTCCCTGGGCGGAAACGGACCACTTAAAGCACGTCTTGACAGAAGTAAGGGCTGTGAGAGGAGCTGCCACCTGACCGAAATTACGGATGAAACGACGATAGAAGTTCGCGAAGCCGAGAAAGCGCTGCAGCTCGACGCGTGACTTAGGGGCGGGCCAATCAATGACAGCTTGGACCTTAGCGGGATCCATCTTAATGCCTTCAGCGGAAATAACAGAACCGAGAAATGTGACGGAGGAGGCATGAAAAGTGCACTTCTCAGCCTTCACAAAAAGACAATTCTCTAAAAGGCGCTGGAGGACACGTCGAACGTGCTGAAGATGAATCTGGAGTGACGGGGAAAAAATCAGGATATCGTCAAGGTAAACGAAAACAAAGATGTTCAGCATGTCTCTCAGGACATCATTGACTAATGCCTGAAAGACAGCTGGAGCGTTAGCGAGGCCGAAAGGAAGAACCCGGTATTCAAAGTGCCCTAACGGAGTGTTAAACGCCGTCTTCCACTCGTCCCCCTCCCTGATGCGCACGAGATGGTAAGCGTTACGAAGGTCCAACTTAGTGAAAAACCTGGCTCCCTGCAGGATCTCGAAGGCTGAAGACATAAGAGGAAGCGGATAACGATTCTTAACTGTTATGTCATTCAGCCCTCGATAATCTATGCAGGGGCGCAGAGACCCGTCCTTCTTCTTGACAAAAAAAAACCCCGCTCCGGCGGGAGAGGAGGAGGGGACTATGGTACCGGCGTCAAGAGCTACAGACAAATAATCCTCGAGAGCCTTACGTTCGGGAGCCGACAGAGAGTATAGTCTACCCCGGGGGGGAGTGGTTCCCGGAAGGAGATCAATACTACAATCATACGACCGGTGTGGAGGAAGAGAGGTGGCCCTGGACCGACTGAACACCGTGCGCAGATCGTGATATTCCTCCGGCACCCCTGTCAAATCACCAGGCTCCTCCTGTGAAGAAGAGACAGAGGAAACAGGAGGGATAGCAGACATTAAACATTTCACATGACAAGAGACGTTCCAGGAGAGGATAGAATTACTAGACCAATTAATGGAAGGATTATGACAAACTAGCCAGGGATGGCCCAAAACAACAGGTGTAAAAGGTGAACGAAAAATCAAAAAAGAAATGGTTTCGCTATGATTACCAGAAACAGTGAGGGTTAAAGGTAGCGTCTCACGCTGAATCCTGGGGAGAGGACTACCATCCAGGGCGAACAAGGCCGTGGACTCCCTTAACTGTCTGAGAGGAATGTCATGTTCCCGAGCCCAGGTCTCGTCCATAAAACAGCCCTCCGCCCCAGAGTCTATTAAGGCACTGCAGGAAGCTGACGAACCGGTCCAGCGTAGATGGACCGACAAGGTAGTGCAGGATCTTGAAGGAGAGACAGGAGTAGTAGCGCTCACCAGTAGCCCTCCGCTTACTGATGAGCTCTGGCTTTTACTGGACATGAAGTAACAAAATGACCAGCAGAACCGCAATAGAGACAGAGGCGGTTGGTGATTCTCCGTTCCCTCTCCTTAGTCGAGATGCGGATACCTCCCAGCTGCATAGGCTCAGCTCCCGAGCCGGCAGAGGAAGATGGTAGTGATGCGGAGAGGGGGGCAACGGAGAACGCGAGCTCCTTTCCACGAGCTCGGTGACGAAGATCAACCCGTCGCTCAATGCGAATAGCGAGTTCAATCAAGGAATCCACGCTGGAAGGGACCTCCCGGGAGAGAATCTCATCCTTTACCTCTGCGCAGAGACCCTCCAGAAGACGAGCGAGCAAAGCCGGCTCGTTCCAGCCACTGGAGGCAGCAAGAGTGCGAAACTCAATAGAGTAGTCAGTTATGGATCGATTGCCTTGACATAGGGAAGACAGGGCCCTGGAAGCCTCCTCCCCAAAAACAGATCGATCAAAAACCCGTATCATCTCCTCCTTAAAGTCCTGATACTGGTTAGTACACTCAGCCCTTGCCTCCCAGATTGCCGTGCCCCACTCACGAGCCCGTCCAGTAAGGAGAGAAGTAAGTGTTGGGCTGGAGAGAAAACACAATATCACACTGGGTGAGGAACGAGCGGCATTCAGTGGGCTCCCCAGAGTAACACGGCGGGTTATTGATTCTGGGCTCCGGAGATTCGAAAGCCCTGGAAGTGGCCGGTGGATCGAGGCGGAGATGGTGAACCTGTTCTGTGAGGTTGGAGACTTGGGTGGCCAGGGTCTCAACGGCATGTCGAGCAGCAGACAATTCCTGCTCGTGTCTGCCTAGCATCGCTCCCTGGATCTCGACGGCTGAGTGGAGATGATCCGAAGTCGCTGGGTCCATTCTTGGTCGGATTCTTCTGTTACGGTGAGTGAATGAGGACCCAAAAGCGAACTAACTTAAACAGAGCTTCTTTAATAACCAAACATAGGTAGGCTCAGATAGACCGGCAGATTCCGACAGGACAGGACAAGGTTACAGCAAACATGACGATAGTCTGGCTCAGGCATGAAACACAACAAACAAGAATCCGACAAGGACAGGAACAAAAACAGAGAGAGATATAGGGACCTAATCAGAGGGAAAAAGGGAACAGGTGGGAAACGGGGTGAATGGGTAGTTAGGAGGAGACAAGGCACAGCTGGGGGAAAGAGGGGGAGAAAAGGTAACCTAACAACAACCAGCAGAGGGAGACAGGGTGAAGGGAAAGGACAGAAACACACAACATGACAATACATGACAAGGGGGCCGAATACTTTCGCAAGGCACTGTATATTATCACCTAATGTTGTGTTAGATCTTTTTATCAACTTAAGTTCTTGTGAACATTACAAGTTTTGAACTTCTATTTGCTATTCATGGCTTGTTGACCTCCTTGACCTGAGCTCGGTTTTGAGTTTTAAAAAAGCATAATGTATGAATTATTTTTTGACTATAAAAAACACTCAGATGAAACATATTGTGATATTTATCACAGACTACTTTGTGTCAAAGTTTAACAAGGACTCTCCTCCTCACTAGTGTCATGATCAAAGATATGATCAAGATGTCACATCCTGACCTTAGTTCCTTTTGTATGTCTCTGTTTTAGGTTGGTCAGGGGGTGAGTTGGGGTGGGCATTCTATGTTTGTATTTCTATGTGCTTGGCCTGGTATGGTTCCCTATCAGAGGCAGCTGTCAATCGTTGTCTCTGATTGAGAACCATACTTAGGCAGCCTGGTTTCGCCCTTGAGTTGTGGGTAGTTGTTTTCTGTTTCGTATCTGTACCAGACAGAACTGTTTCGGTTTTGTTCGTTCACGTTGTTGTTTTTGTATTTTCAGTGTTCTATTAAAATAATTATGAACACGTACCACGCACGTACACGTACCACGCACCTTGGTCCTCACCTTCTTCTCTCGAATGCCGTTACACAAGAGCCTCACATACAGTATAGCGTTTGGTCATTGTGCTGCCACAGAATGAATTGTGAGCAATGCCTCAATAAAGCTTTATATACCAGAGCTGCAAGAAAAGTTCTATATATTATTGAAACAATGTTGTAATTGTTTGTGAGAATGCCAACAGGTGGGGTTCCCTCAGGGAAAGATTATATTGGGGAAAGGTTCCCATGGGGGTTGCCATGGAAGCTAAGAAGGGGAAGCTAAGTTTGTGTTTTCTGTCACCATCTACATACCTTATCATGTGGGGGTCTGGGAGAGGAAGTGTGTCCATCTGATGAATGGGCATGTGCCTGAACTCAATTTCATACACGAATTGTAGTCTCACCCATTCATTTCTAATGACCTGTCAAAGGGAACACCGCAAGTTAAATATAACACCCAAAATGTAATGAAAATCATCTAAATGTTTTTTGCGTGTTCAGATGTGGACAAAGTCATGGAACCTTATGGAAATCAGATTAAATGAACTACATTTTTCAGAGAGAACTTGCAAATCAGTCCAATTCGACAGGAACACAGCAATGTTGATTGTTGATGATTGTTGCCTCAAGTTTCTCTCTCAGTCTTTGTGCTTGACTGAGTTATCAAGGAAACAGCAGGAGATAACGGTTGTTGTTGTTTACAGCTGATGGAGAGAAGGATGGAGAGAAGGATGGAAAAGCAGGCATTTCCTATTAATTATTAATAAACGTGGGAAACCACAAAGGGTAAAATAAAAATGACCTCTGTTTTTTACACAGAGGAATCAGTGATATATTGTTACACAGCATCCTTTCTTTGAAGAATCGTGTCTGCTCTTTCATATCTCAGAACTTCTCTTTCTTCTCCATCATTGGTATAATTATAAACTATCCACGTTTTGTAATGACCCAATTACCAACCACTCACCCCAGATCATCTCTCTCTCTCTCTCTCTCTCTCTCTCTCTCTCTCTCTCTCTCTCTCTCTCTCTCTCTCTCTCTCTCTCTCTCTCTCTCTCTCTCTCTCTCTCTCTCTCTCTCTCTCTCTCTCTCTCTCTCTCTCTCTCTCTCTCTCTCTCTCTCTCTCTCTCTCTCTCTCTCACTCTCACTCACTCACTCACACACACACACACACACACACATACACGACACACGCTCGAGCCTCGCTAGTGCGTTCCCGCCCTCCCGCGAAGCTCGAGCCGCGCAGTCCCAAGAGCAGAAGATTTCAGCACGGGACAGATCCTGCACAGTCTCATGGCAACATGTCGACTGAGGTAACAATTTCGGCTAATTTAACGTCTTCGTTCTTGTGGATAATAATGAATGGAAATGTATATATTTTTTCTAATTGTGAGAGAAACGGAATGGAAGGTTGATTTTGTCTCATTTGGTTCGTCTGATAGCGATATGCAGTTTATCCTTGCTGTGCCTTTGATTCAACCGAGGAGATACGGGCTGTTTGAATGAACAACGAAGTAGCCAACACCTGGTGCACTGTATCATTCGGTGGCGGGAGGGTCGTTTTAACACGGCGGAAAACGGGGATCAAGAGCAAGAAGGCAGCGGGCAGCAAACTGCATAATATTTTACCTATCGGCCAAATCTAAAGACAGTAGCTCTTTTTCTTTCACCGGTAGACCACTGTATGTTCCGAATGTCAAAGAAAGAGTAACTGTCAATTCCGTTATCCAAGGCGCATATCAATGTATGAATCTTGATCAAGGCTACATTTCTTGAACGTATGTCTGTGTCCCTCCATGACTCCAACTTGGTTGGTCGGATGGGTACACGCACCTAGAGGTCACTCCACCATATAATGATCAGCACCATGGACAGAGGCAAAGATGTGTCTGTGTGAGTGTGTGAGTGTGTGTGTGTGTGTGGTCACATTTCCCATTATATTATGTATACTCTGGAAATGGACAGAGGCAAAGATGTGTCTGTGTGAGTGTGTGGGTGTGTTTGTGTGTGTGTGCGTGCTTGTGTGTGGTCACATTTCTCATTATATTATGCATACTCTGGAAATGTTAATACATTGCTATGCAGAGCTGGCTGAGTTCTAAATGAGATTCTGGGTTAGACATTTTACATTACATTTTACATTACATATTAGGCATTTAGCAGACCCTCTTATCCAGAGAGACATACAGTGTTGAGTGCATACATTTTCATATTTTTTTTAAGACGAAGCATACTCACTTGAAGTGTAACCTGGCCTAAAACCTATATAGTAGCCTGATCTAAAACCTGAAAAGTTACCTGGCCTAAAACCTGAAGAGTAACCTGGCCTAAAACCTAAAGAGTAACCTGGCCTAAAACCTGAAGACTTGTGCAGACTTGGCTCTTGCTCAGTGGTTGTAAACAGTCTTGAAATGTGTAGATCATCTGTGTTCAACACCAGGTTGGTCACACCAGGAATCTGAACAAGATTTCAACACTCATTTCTAAGTCATCTGAACAGGATTTCAACACTCATTTCTAAGTAATCTGAACAGGATTCCAACACTCATTTCAAAGTAATCTGAACAGGATTTCAACACTAATTTCTAAGTCATCTGAACAGGATTTCAACACAAATTTCTAAATCATCTGAACAGGATTCCAACACTCATTTCAAAGTAATCTGAACAGGATTTCAACACTAATTTCTAAATCATCTGAACAGGATTTCAACACAAATTTCTAAATCATCTGAACAGGATTTCAACACTCATTTCTAAGTCATCTGGATTGTAGCTGCCTATATTCCCTAGCCTGGATGTGCTGTAATGCTGTGTCCTCTAACTAACAGCATCAACAACTCACACACAAACACACACCGTTCACAAACAAATTCCTCTAACTAACTGTGTGTATGTGTGTGTGTGTGTCTGCGGGTGTGTGAGGCTGTGTTATTTTTAGCAAGTTGTAATGCCAGCAGGGATGTGCTCTGACTGTTTGCCTGTCGCTGTCTGATGGGGTGACTTTCCTGGTTGTCTGATGTCACTGTCTGATGGGGTGACTGTCCTGGTTGTCTGATGGGGTGACTGTCCTGGTTGTCTGATGTCACTCTGTGAAGGGGTGACTGTCCTAGTTGTCTGATGTCACTGTCTAATGGGGTGACTTTCCTGGCTGTCTGATGTCAGTATGTGATAACTGTCCTGGTTGTCTGATGTCACTTTGTGATGACTGTCCTGGTTGTCTGATGTCACTGTATGATGGCATATTATATTATCCTTTTAACCACTAATCTGATAAATTGTTTATTAATTAATTAAAATAAAGCAGGTACATGTCACTCAGTAGACACTGCTACCCAAACAGTAGTGAGTGTATGCATTTGTTGTGTGATCCTTGCAGGAATTGAACCCTCAACCTTTGAGATGCTACCGCCACACTCTAACCAACTGGCATTTTGACCAGTGCAGGGCTTAGACTGTGACCCAAAATGGCTGCCTATTCCCTACTTAGTGCACTACTTTTGACCAAAGACCTATGGCACTAAGGAATAGGGTGCCATTTGGGACACAGTCTTAGTGTCCTGGGATGTTGTTCAGACTCCTCTACCCTCTACAGATGGGTAGTGGGCAGAGCTGTACCCTTTACAGATGGGTAGGGGGCAGAGCTGTACCCTTTACAGATGGGTGGAGCGCAGAGCTGTCCCCTTTACAGATGGGTAGGGGGCAGAGCTGTACCCTTTACAGATGGGTGGAGAGCAGAGCTGTACCCTTTACAGATGGGTGGAGAGCAGAGCTGTACCCTTTACAGATGGGTAGGGGGCAGAGCTGTACCCTTTACAGATGGGTAGGGGGCAGAGCTGTACCCTTTACAGTTGGGTAGGGGGCAGAGCTGTACCCTTTACATATGGGTAGGGGGCAGAGCTGTACCCTTTACAGATGGGTAGGGGGCAGAGCTGTACCCTTTACAGATGGGTAGGGGGCAGAGCTGTACCCTTTACAGATGGGTGGAGAGCAGAGCTGTACCCTTTACAGATGGGTAGGGGGCAGAGCTGTACCCTTTACAGATGGGTGGAGAGCAGAGCTGTACCCTTTACAGATGGGTAGGGGGCAGAGCTGTACCCTTTACAGATGGGTAGGGGGCAGAGCTGTACCCTTTACAGATGGGTAGGGGGCAGAGCTGTACCCTTTACAGATGGGTGGAGAGCAGAGCTGTACCCTTTACAGATGGGTAGGGGGCAGAGCTGTACCCTTTACAGATGGGTAGGGGGCAGAGCTGTACCCTTTACAGGTGGGTAGAGGGCAGAGCTGCACAGCCTATGGTACTGTATGTCTGTGAGGCTTCAGCTCAGCCCTGTGTTCGAATACTCATACTAACTGCATTAATCCTACTATTTGTGAAATAAATTTAGTATGTAGTATGTTTATTGGTCACAGTATAGATAGAACTTGGAATGGTTAAAGGTCAAGGATGTCATACTACATTTGCCAAAATAAGAAGTATACAAGCAGTGGACACTAGGGCCCATAATGTATACAAGCAGTGGACACTAGGGCCCATAATGTATACAAGCAGTGGACACTAGACCCATAATGTATACAAGCAGTGGACACTAGGCCCATAATGTATACAAGCAGTGGACACTAGGCCCATAATGTATACAAGCAGTGGACACTAGGGCCCATAATGTATACAAGCAGTGGACACTAGGCCCATAATGTATACAAGCAGTGGACACTAGGCCCATAATGTATACAAGCAGTGAACACTAGGCCCATAATGTATACAAGCAGTGGACACTAGGGCCCATAATGTATACAAGCAGTGGACACTAGGCCCATAATGTATACAAGCAGTGGACACTAGGCCCATAATGTATACAAGCAGTGGACACTAGGCCCATAATGTATACAAGCAGTGGACACTAGGGCCCATAATGTATACAAGCAGTGGACACTAGGCCCATAATGTATACAAGCAGTGGACACTAGGCCCATAATGTATACAAGCAGTGAACACTAGGCCCATAATGTATACAAGCAGTGGACACTAGGGCCCATAATGTATACAAGCAGTGGACACTAGGCCCATAATGTATACAAGCAGTGGACACTAGGCCCATAATGTATACAAGCAGTGGACACTAGGCCCATAATGTATACAAGCAGTGGACACTAGGCCCATAATGTATACAAGCAGTGGACACTAGGCCAATAATGTATACAAGCAGTGGACACTAGGCCCATAATGTATACAAGCAGTGGACACTAGGGCCCATAATGTATACAAGCAGTGGACACTAGGCCCATAATGTATACAAGCAGTGGACACTAGGCCCATAATGTATACAAGCAGTGAACACTAGGCCCATAATGTATACAAGCAGTGGACACTAGGGCCCATAATGTATACAAGCAGTGGACACTAGGCCCATAATGTATACAAGCAGTGGACACTAGGCCCATAATGTATACAAGCAGTGGACACTAGGCCCATAATGTATACAAGCAGTGGACACTAGGCCCATAATGTATACAAGCAGTGGACACTAGGGCCTATAATGTATACAAGCAGTGGACACTAGGGCCCATAATGTATACAAGCAGTGGACACTAGGGCCCATAAAGTATACAAGCAGTGGACACTAGGGCCCATAATCTATACAAGCAGTGGACACTAGGGCCCATTTCCGTGCTTTTAGGGCCCATAATGCAATTCTTCAGAAAATGGGCATGGCTTCACAACATTTTCAGATTTAAAGAAAATGGCGGAAATATGTTCAACGAGAGCGGATACAAATGTATTGCTTTAATGAATTATGAAAAATGTTAACAAAATGTTCAGCAATGTCATAAAGTAATGACTTTTCAAATAAGTTACATTGACTGACAATTTGTTGGCTATGCTTTCCTTATGAAACGGATAGCATTTCATTACAACAGTATGTTAGCTAGCTACCTAACGTTAGTTGGCTACTAATACATAACTTGCCAGTATTTTAACTACATGCTATCTAACTAACTACCCAACGTTTATTGACTTGATTATTCCTGTCATTCTTAGTTTAGCTAAGTGGTAAAGTCACTGTACGTTCTCAATGGAGATTCGGGTGCATTTCTAAATTCTCTCTGGTTATCTACTCTGGTTTCAGAGCACTCTCGTCTGAGTGTAGCCAGAGCATCCAGTGTCCGCTCTGAACCCTACGAATTCACAAACGGACAATCTGACAACGCTCTGAAATTACGAACGCCCAGAGCTCACTCTGAGCTCACTCTGGCACTCCAGATTGAATTTAATAACATACCCGAAGTCGTAAAATGTCTAGTTTGTAATTTGTTATGCTAACAAGCTAGCAAGAGGTTGCATAGCAACAGCATCAACTTCCGGTAGACAGGCAAAGCGCTAGTACACTCAACTGAAAGGATACTGTTTGTTTACAATATACTAAATTGAACTAATAGTATATAGTATGTAGTATAAACTCAGTAAGTATGTAGTATACAATATGTTAGTGTGGGTATTTTGTCTCAAGCGGTCCCACTCTCTGACCTGGCCCGCTGGTTAGCGCTCTTGTGTGTGCGTATGTGGGGGAGAGGGGTGTCAAGGTCTTTGCTGTCCACTGTAACAAGCACAGTTGTTGCTCAGAGACTCCTAGACCTTGTCAGACTGTATTCTGTGTTCTGTCAGACCCACTGGTTTGTGGAGCTCAGCGTGAGATAGGGTTTCTGACCATGTAAGTTAGGCAGTGGAGCCGAACACTAAGCTGTCAGATTGGTCTGTTGTGTTTCCAGGCCTTCGAGTCGATGGCAGAGCCGTGCGGATTTTCTCTGGTGGTCCATCACACACACACACACACACACACACACACACACACACACACACACACACACACACACACACACACACACACACACACACACACACACACACACACACACACACACACAGGTGACACATCTCATGTCCAAGACCCATCAATTATCCATGACATATTTAATGTGAACAGGCTGCTGCCGTTTGTAACCATCACCCACTGGAGTCTCAAATGCAGCTCATATAGCAGCCAGGTCACCCATGATACAAGTCAGTAATCGACGTCCATCCATGTCTGAAAACGTAGGTTTCTGTTTTGCAAGGTTTTTGTGGACGGGTATGGTGGACAAGCATAAGCATCTGTCTCTGATTCCAAAGGTTGCACGTTTGTTTGTTTTAAGCCTATCCCAAACCTTAACCCTTACTTTAACCATTCTGAGTTGAGGCCTAACATCCAGAGGAAAGCAGTCAGAACAAGCTGGTTGTTGAAAAGGAGAGAGAGTGCACAAAGAACCCTTTCGGAACAATGTGTATGTCTGTGTCGTGTGTGGAGTGAGAGACAGAGAGGGTAGAGGGGAAAGAGAGAGGGGAGAGAGAGAGCAAAAGAGGGGGAGAGAGAGAGGGAGAGATTAAGACAGGGAGAAGGGGAGAAAAAGAGAGATAGGCAGGGACAGTTAGTCAGTCAGACAGACAGACAGACAGACAGACAGACAGGCAGACAGGCAGACAGACAGGCAGACAGACACAGGCAGGCAGGCAGGCAGACAGACAGACAGACAGACACAGGCAGACAGACAGACAGACACAGGCAGGCAGGCAGGCAGGCAGGCAGGCAGGCAGGCAGACAGACAGGCAGGCAGGCTGACAGACAGGCAGTCGGGCAGACAAAACAGGGAGGAAGAAGGGAAGGAAATGAAGGTGAGGCCAATGAAAGGAAAGCGGGATGAAGGGAGAGAAGGGTGGAGGGAGAGAAGGATGAAAGCAGAGAAGGATGAAGGCAGAGAAGGATGGAGGGAGAGAGGGATGAAGGGAGAGAAGGGTGGAGGGAGAGAGGGATGAAGGGAGAGAGGGATGAAGGTAGAGAAGGGTGGAGGGAGAGAGGGATGAAGGGAGAGAAGGGTGGAGGGAGAGAGGGATGGAGAGAGGGATGAAGGTAGAGAAGGGTGGAGGGAGAGAGGGATGAAGGTAGAGAAGAGTGGAGGGCGACAGGGATGAAGGGAGAGAAGGATGGAGGGAGAGAGGGATGAAGGTAGAGAAGAGTGGAGGGAGACAGGGATGAAGGGAGAGAAGGATGGAGGGAGAGAGGGATGAAGGGAGAGAAGGATGGAGGGAGAGAGGGATGAAGGGAGAGAAGGGTGGAGGGAGGGAGCGAGCCAGATAACAGAAGCCCCGTGTAATGATTTAATAGTCTAATTGTTCTCTCCAATCAGTCCTCTAAGGAATAATGGAATTAGTGTGTGTGTTTGTGTGTGTGGGGGAGTTTGTTTGTTCGTGTGTGTTTTTTTTTGGGGGGGGGGGGGGGGGGGGTTGTAACTAGTCTGCGTTTTGGTTGTTTCCATGTAACCTGTTTTAAAAAGACAAGCGTTGTGCATGATGTGATGTAACTTCTATTAGACATGTTTGACTTTAGCTGCTGATTGGCTAAGGAAAAAATCTAAGCCAATGAGATCTTCAGAACTTTATTCTGTATTCATGATGAATTAATTAATGCTTTTTTTATAAATGCGGAATGAAGGAGAACTCGGTTTGTTGTTTTGGAAAGTTTGGAAAGTTTCTGAAAAAGTGTTGGTTACTAGCTAGCTACCTTTTAGGTTTGGATCCCTCAACGCGGTTGATAATCCGTTGCTGGGACCGCTGCAATCTGTCCAGGGATCCTGCTGACCAAGGGTTTGATGAGCTGCTTGGCGTAGCAGCTAGCATAACTGCCACTGTTAGCTGTCTATCAAGCTAGCGGGGTTTCCTTGAGGGCTTGAACGCTGCCCGTGACGCGGTTAGACCTTGTAGCTGGAACCGCGGATTGTCCCAGGCTTGTGACAATCTATATCTAACACGATGACAACCAGATGGCTACCAGCTCAGGTGTATATCCAGAACAAATTCCAGGTGTATATCCAGAACAAATTCAAGGTGTATATCCAGAACAAATTCAAGGTGTATATCCAGAACAAATCTAAGGTGTATATCCAGAACAAATTCAAGGTGTATATCCAGAACAAATCTAAGGTGTATATAGAGATGATCTGGATTATATCATGTTTCATGTTTTGTGTGGACCCCAGGAAGAGTAGCTGCTGCTTTCGCAACAGCTAATGGGGATCCTAGTAAAATGCAAATAAATCAATTGGAATGGTACACAGATTCCTATCATCAAGTATGTGAATATCCTGAACTACAACTGTAGTATGCAGCTTGACAATACCATTTACAGTTTCCATTTTAAGCTTCATAAGATCTTTTGTATTTGATGCAATTCAAATTCCAAATTCCTGTATCTACCTCTTCATTCACAATGAAAAGAAGAACGCTTGTTGTGGTAAACAAGCAACAGAAGGATGGAGAAGAAAAAAGATGGAAGGAAGAAAAACTTGAGCTTGAGAAAGAAAGACTAATCTCACGGGACTGACTGAGGGCTGTCAGAGCCTACCTCTCTTCTCTCTCTTCCTCTCATCCCCCTCTTCTCTCTCCCTCTCCTCTCATCCCCATCTTCTCTCTCTCCCTTTCTTCCCCTCATCCCTCTTTTCTTCTCTCTCCCTCTCCTCCTCTCATCCCCTCTTATTTCTCTCCTTCTCTCATCCCTCTCTTCTCTCTCTCCCTATCCTCCTCTCATCCCCCTCTATTCTCTTTTCCTCTTGAAATAATGCAGAGATGATAAATTCATGACTAGTGGCCTGCTTACTGTTGTACAAATGCAGCTTTGAGAGGGACGAAGGGAGAGGCATGTTAGTGTTAGTCAAAATTATATTTAGAGCCACTGAGGGAGAGAGGGATGGCAGAGAGATTGAGGGAGAGAGGGATGGAGGGAAAGATGGATTGGAGGGATGGAGGGAGAGGCGATTGCAGCCACTGAGAGAGACATTAAGGGGACTGTACTGCATTGTCTGGATGTTCTCCTTCTCCCTCTCTCCCTTACCCCTCTTTATTTCACAATCCCCCTCTCTGTCTCTCTGTCCTTCTCTGTCTCTCTCTCCCCCTCTCTGTCTCTCTCTGTCTCCCTATGTCTCTCTCCCTCTCTCTGCCTCTCTCTCCCCTTCTCTGTCTCTCTCCCTCCCCCTCTCTCCTTCCCCCTCTCTGTCTCTCTCTCCCGTCTCTCTCTCTCTCTCGCTCCCCCTTTCTCCCTCCCCTTTGTATCTCTCTCTCCCGTCTCTCCCCTCTCTGCCTCTCTCACCCCTTCTCTGTCTCTCTCGCTCCCCCTTTTTCCCTCCCCCTTTCTGTATCTCTCTCTCCCATCTCTCCCCTCTCTCTGTCTCTCTCTCTCCATAGTTCCATAACCTACAGGAGTTGAGACACAGTGTGTCTGTAGCCACCAAGGTGTTCATCCAGAGAGACTACAGCCAAGGGACTACCTGTCGCTTCCAGACTAAGTTCCCCTCTGAGCTGGACAGCAGGGTGAGCACACACACACACACACACACACACACACACACACACACACACACACACACACACACACACACACACACACACACACACACACACACACACACACACACACACACACACACACACACACACACACACACACACCTGTGTGACACATCTCATGTCCAAGAGATGAGAGGGGAGGGGAGAGGGGACATAGGGAGGTTGGGTATAGGGGAGGGGGAGGGGGAGAGGACATAAGGAGGTGGGGTATAGGGGAGGGGGAGGGGACATAGGGAGGTGGGGTAT